>NW_026110509.1:72500-107395 GCF_024679095.1 Eriocheir sinensis
CTAAACACATCACACGACATCACCAAGAAACATATCACACGACATTACCAAGAAACATATCACACGACATTACCAAGAAACATATCACACGACATTACCAAGAAACATATCACACGACATTACCAAGAAACATATCACACGACATCACCAAGAAACATATCACACATTACCAAGAAACATATCACACGACATTACCAAGAAACATATCACACGACATTACCAAGAAACATATCACACGACATTACCTCTAAACATATCACACGACATTAACAAAAAACATATTACACGACATCACCAAGAAACATATCACACGACATTACCAAGAAACATATCACACGACATTAACAAAAAACATATTACACGACATCACCAAGAAACATATCACACGACATTACCCTAAACACATCACACGACATTACCTCTAAACATATCACACGACATCACCAAGAAACATATCACACGACATTACCAAGAAACATATCACACGACATTACCCTAAACACATCACACGACATTACCTCTAAACATATCACACGACATTACCCTAAACACATCACACGACATTACCCTAAACATATCACACGACATTACCCTAAACACATCACACGACATTACCTCTAAACATATCACACGACATTACCAAGAAACATATCACACGACATTAACAAGAAAAATATCACACGACATTAACAAAAAACATATTACACGACATTAACAAAAAACATATTACACGACATCACCAAGAAACATATCACACGACATTACCAAGAAACATATCACACGACATTACCAAGAAACATATCACACGACATTACCAAGAAACATATCACACGATATTACCCCTAAACATATCATACGACATTACCCCTAAACATATCAGACGACATTACCCCTAAACATATCATACGACATTACCCCTAAACATATCACACGACATTACCCCTAAACATATCACACGACATTACCCCTAAACATATCACACGACATTACCCCTAAACATATCACACGACATCACCCCTAAACATATCACACGACATTACCCCTAAACACATCACACGACATTACCCCTAAACATATCACACGACATTACCCCTAAACATATCACACGACATTACCCCTAAACATATCACACGACATCTCTTGGAAATATAAAATATTGCACACGTGTTCACATTGACGACTGTTCGGGTGAAACCGTTGCTCCTTCTAGACGCACATAAAGGTGAACCTTAACCCTAATATTTTGTATATGGTTTTTTTTTTGCTTTTTTTTATGTATTTTGTAACCGGTTTTACTTTTTTTTATGAATCTTAATCATAATATTTTCTATTTATTTTTTTTTAACTTTTTTTTTTGCATTTTCTATTGTTTTAAGTATTCTGTATTTGGTTTAATTTTTTTTAAGAATCTAAACCTAATATTTTGTATTAGATTTTATTTTTACTCTGGCGTTTTATATTTTTTTTCTTCTTTTACTTATTTTGTACTTTATGTTTGTTTTTGTATTTTTCTATGCTTTCTGCAATGGTCTCACTCCATCGTTGCCACGTCCCTCACGCTCACTTCGTCAGAGTCATCCTCGCCTTCATCCTCCTTACTCAACAGGACCAGGGTGGCGGGCGGGCGGGTCCGGAGGGGCGGCAACAACCCCCGCCCCGACCTGCCCTTCCACCACCACCACCACCACCCCTCTTTCCACCTCCTCAATACCATCCTCTTCTTCACCCTCCTCCTCGGCAGGCGGCTCGGGAGGGGCGGCAAGGGCCCCCACCCCAAACAACCCTTCCTCTACCGCCTCCGCTACCTCCATCCGATCCACGTTCTCCAGCTCATCCTCGTCTTCCATCTCCTCCCCCCGAGGCTGGAGGAGGGGCGAGTCAGGAGGGGGGACTAGAGCCCCCACCCTGAACTGCCAATCCACCGCCTCCACCACCACCACCACCTCCTTCAGGTTCATCTCCGCAAAGTCATCCTCTTCACCCGCAGGGTCAAGATCACAGTCAGGGTTGTCATCGTCAGGGCTGCCACAGTCAGGGTTGTTATCGTCGGTGTCGTCATCATCTGGGTTGTCGTCATAAGGGGCGCTGGGCTCCGAGACTAAGCTCGCCAGGGTAGGGAGCAGCAGCCCCTGTAGGAACCACCACCAGTAGGCGATGGTGTCCAGGGCGTCGGGGTGGCCCATGCCCAGGGCGTGCAGCAGGGGCTGTGCCTGCAGGTCGTTTAGCACGCGGAGGGCGCCTCGCGCGAGATCGTCACTATAAGTGACATGAACGGCGAGCCACGCCCAACTCATTAAGGAACTCCCGGCTGGCAGGAAGAGGGCGAGGGGTGGCAGGGCGAGCACGGAGCACAGAGCGGCAATGCCCCGCAGGAGGTCACTCTGGCCTTGCTGATGGTAGGCGTAGGCCAGGGTGGCCACGTGGCCGGCCAGCAGCAGGAGCAGCAGCAGGCCGGCCACACCACACGGCATAATAACCTTGAGTAGGCGATGGCAAGGCGTTGATACACGTGACATTATGCCTCGGACCGTTCCGTGTTTGTTGTTACTGTGTGTCTGAAGGAACACTTCACTTTGTGTGTTAGCCCCAGGAGGTGATTCAACAGTTTCGTGCTCATTGCTGTTATTGTTCTGCTGTCCAACCTCCACCACCACCACCACCTCCCTCAATTCCACTTCTTTAAAGTCACCCTCTTCACCCACAGGGTGAATATTACTGTCAGGATTGTCGTCATGAGGGGCGCTGGGCCCCGAGATGAAGCTCGCCAGGGTAGCGAGCAGCAGCCCCTGTAGGACCCACCACCAGTAGGCGAGGGCGTCCAGGGCGTCAGGGGGTCCCAGGCCTATGGCGTGCAGCAGGGGCTGTGCCTGATGGTCGTTTAGCACGCGTAGGGCTCCTCGCGCGATGTCGTCACTATAAGTGACGTGAACGGCGAGCCACGCCCAACGCAGGGAAGCACGCCCGTGCGTCAGGAGGAGGGCAAGCAAGGAGCACAGCACCGCAATGCCCCACAGCAGGTCACTCTGGCCTTGCTGGTGGTAGGCGTAGGCCAGGTGGCCACGTGGCCGGCCAGCAGCAGGAGTAGCAACAGGCCACACACTTGTTTAATCGTCGCATAATAGCGTTACGTAGACGCAGGTAAGGCGTTGATAAACGCGATATTATCCTTTCCATCACTGTGTGTTTGCTGCCACTGTGTTTGTGAAGGAACACTTCACTTCGTGTGTTTTCTTCGAGGGGTATTTCAACGGTCACGTGCATGTTGCCGCTATTGTGTTTCCGAATATTCGTTCGGGTTTGTGGGTTTTCTTCGAGAGGTAGTCCAACCCTCACGTCCATGTTGCTTTTTTCGTATTTCTGAATTTGTGTTTGTGGGTTATCTTCGGTGGGTAGCTCTACCATTGCTTGCATGTTGCTTTTATCGGTTTTTTGAGTGTTCGCTTGAATTTGTGAGTTTTTTTCTTGAGGTAATTGAAGCGTTTCTTCCATGCAGCTTTTACTGTGTTCCTGAATGTGTAAATGTTTGCAGGTACGCTGCGGGAGTAACTCAGCTGTTACGTCTATTTACCTTTATTGTATTTCTGAGGTTCCTTTGGCCTCGGGGATCAGGCACGGGATTTTGATTTCTTGAGATGGGCACCTTTCTCGCCTCGGCTTACCATACATAGGGTCGAGATTTACCACATCACCTCGGTTTGAGATATGCCGTTTTGGGGACCTTGGAGTTGACATTGCATAGGGTCGAATCTAGAGCTAGTGGCACCTTTTGTAGTGAAGATCGCAACGGGAGTTGATTGGCTGGACGGAAGGAGGGTGATGTTAGCTACGGTGATTGGCTGGATGGAAGGTATTCTACAAGGTATCGGCGCCTCGGTTCGCCTGTTGGAAAAGCCTCTCGTTCAAGTTGCTGGGGTATTCATGGACTGTTTTGTGATCCTTGTGATAGCTGTACACGCCTTCTGCACCATGAATAGTAAATCACCCAAGACAACCCGGTTAAACTTCTCCGTGGCCTTGGAAATAGTCATAAGGAGCCCGATACGTTTAAAAATATGGCCCTTTTAGTAAGAAGTGAGCGTTTTTTCCTTTCAATAATTGTTTAATCCCACTGTTTAAAACATTACGCGAAATAGATGAATAAGAATAACAACACTGGTATTTGTCCCGAGGTTACGGACTAATGGAAAGGGAAGGAGAAAATGGGTTGTAAGTCGAAGGAGAGACAGGAAGTGGAGGAAGAGTCTGAAAGGAAAGGTAAAAAGGGAAAGTGTATATGCGAGGAGGAAGAAAAAGAAAGGGAATGAAAAAAGGGATCTGTTAGGGGAAGAAGAGAAAATTGGAGAAAACAAAAAGAAAGTTAATGAAAAAAATGTGTGAAGTAGGGAGGAAGAGAGGAATAAAACGTAGGATTGAAAAGGAAAGAAGCAGAAGTGAGGGAGGAGGGAGAAGAGGAAATGGAGGAGGAAAGAAACAGGAAAAGGGAGAAGTGAGGACAGGAAAAGGAAGGAGGAAGAGAGAGAGAGAGAGAGAGAGTCAACCCCCCTTCTCTCCTCACAGATTCCTCTCATCCCCAAATGCATCGCCAAGGAGGACAAGAGCTACCCCACCACGCCCCCCCCCCTGCCCCTCAGCCCCTCCACCCAAGGACGACCCCTCCCCCTGACCCCCACCCTCACCCCCACCCCCTTCACCACCACCACCACCACCAGTAACAAGTATCGAACCAGTACATATCACCACCACCACCACCACCGCCGCCATCAACTCCAACACTGATATCACTCCGTCCTCTTCCTCCTCTTGCTCCTCCGCCTCCTCCTCCTCCTCCTCTCTGTGGGATCGGAAAGGTGAGGTTTTGTTTGTTTTGTTTTCCTCTTTGTCTACTAATATTTCTCTTCTTCCTTTTTTCTCTCACTTACTCTCTTAATCTTCTTCCTGTTCTCTAGTTCTTCTTCTCTCCCTTATTCTTGCTCTCTCCTTCCCCCTCCCCTTCTCCCTCACTTCTTTCCTTCCCTCCCCCCTCCCTCCTCCCTTACCCTTTCCTCTCTAATCAAACTCCCCCTTTTCATCCCCCTTTCCTTCCCCTTCCTTTCCTTTCCTCCTTAATTTTCCTCCCTGCTCCACCACCTCCCTTTCCTTCTCTCATCCCTTTTCACTTCCCCTTCCCTTCCTTTCCTCCCTTCCCTTTCCCTCCCCTCACCACCACCCCACCCATTCCATCTCTCACCCGATCCTTCCCCTTCCTTCTTTCCTCACTTCCTCTTCCCTCCCTCTCCACCACCCTCCTTTCCTTCTCTCTCACCCTTCCTTCCCTTCCTTCCTCCTTCCTCACCTCTTCCTTCTCCACCACCCCTCCCTTTCCTTCTCTCACCCTTTCCTTCCCCTTCCCTTCCTTTCCTCACTTCCTCTTCCCTCCCCTCTCCACCACCCCTCCCTTTCCTTCTCTCACCCTTTCCTTCCCCTTCCCCTTCCTTTCCTCCCTTCCCTTTCCCTCCCCTCTCCACCACCCCTCCCTTTCCTTCTCTCACCCTTTCCTTCCCCTTCCCTTCCTTCCCTCCCTTCCTTTTCCCTCCCCTCTCCACCACCCCTCCCTTTCCTTCTCTCACCCTTTCCTTCCCCTTCCCTTCCTTCCCTCCCTTCCCTTTCCTCCCTCTCCACCTTTTAACCTCCCTTTCCTTCTTCTCTCACCCTTTCCTTCCCGTTCCGTTCCTTCCGTCCTTTCCCTTTCCCTCCCCTCTCCACCACCCTCCCTTTCCTTCTCACCCTTTCCTTCCTCTTCCCCTTCCTTCCTCCCCCCTTCCTCCTCTCCCCCTCCCTTTCCTTCTCTCACCCTTTCCGTCCTCTTCCCCTTCCTTCCCTCCCTTCCCTTTCCCTCCCCTCTCCACCACCCAACCCTTTCCTTCTATCACCCTTTCGTCCTCTTCCCTTCCTTCCCTCCTTTCCTCCTCTCCCTCCTCCTTTCCTTCTCTCACCAGTAAACCTAAAAAAAGGAATTATAATTATAATTTGATGAAAGAGAATGCTACGGCCGATGCCAGCACACAGTACCACAACAGCCTCAGAGCTTGTCGCAGCCTTATTCGGAGTAGCAAACGCAATTATGAAAAGCAAATAGCGCGCGACATCAAAACTAACTCCAAGAAATTCTTCACGTACATAAGATCGAAAAAGAAAGTAAAATCCAATATTGGTCCCCTGACAGACGAGACTGGATCTGTAACTCAGGACAGTAAACAGATGGCCAGAATCCTCAACAGTAACTTCGCATCCGTATTCACAGTCGAGGACATCGAAACCATTCCCGAGAGCCCTGCCCCGCTGAGTGAGATCACGCCGCTGGAAATTGACTCAATATGCGACCAAGAAGTAAAAAAGTACTTGGACAAACTCGACACGAACAAGTCAACGGGACCCGACAGTTTGTCCCCGCGGTTATTAAAAGAGCTTAAACAACAAATACTTCAACCACTCACTACCATATTCAACCGGTCAGTTCAACTAAACAAGGTACCGGAAGACTGGAAGATGGCGAACGTAACACCGATTTTCAAAAAAGGAGACAAAAGCGTTGCATTAAACTACAGGCCCATAAGTTTGACATCAGTGGCTGGACAAATACTCGCAAAGATTAGTAGAGAGAAACTTGTTAAGTTTCTAGAAAACAATAATGTAATCTCCGACACCCAGCATGGCTTCAGAAACAAGTGCTCCTGCCTAACGAATTTATTAGACTTCTTCCAAGGTATATATAAGAACTGGGATGCCCACATTCCCAGTGATGTTATATACCTGGACTTTCAGAAAGCCTTCGACAAGGTACCGCACGAACGACTCCTTAAACTGCACTCGGCGGGCATCGGAGCCAATCTGATCGCGTGGATAAGAGATTGGCTCACCGACAGAAAACAACGAGTACTACTCAACGGACAGCCTTCCGATTGGCTACCAGTCACTAGTGGAGTGCCTCAAGGGTCAGTGCTGGGACCCATCCTCTTTATCATATATATCAATGACCTAGAATCAGGTTCAAATCCACAATATCGAAATTTGCAGATGACACCAAGGTGGGTGGAATGCCTCACAAGACCGACTGCTTATTCATTCAGAAAGCCCTCAATCACATTATCGAATGGTCGGAAAATGGCAAATGTCTTTAATGTTGACAAATGCAAAGTCATGCACATTGGGTCCCAAATAGTAACTACACATACATCATGAATGGGAGACCTCTGCAAGCGATACGGAGGAAAAGGATCTTGGAGTCACTATCAGCGGTGACCTGAAAACGCGAATCACTGTAAAAAGCATACAACAAGGCCAACATTATGCTCGGACTCATAGCGAGGAGCTTCAGTGTAAAACACCAGACGTGATGCTATCCTTGTATAATTCCGTAAGACCGCACCTCGAGTATGCAGTGCAGTTCTGGTCTCCCATTACAGAAAGTACATTGCTTTACTGGAAAAGTTCAACGACGCGCCACAAAGATGATTCCAACCTCAGGGCTCAACCATTACGAGGAACGACTCGGAAACTCAATCTCTTTTACATTGGAGAAAAAGGCCTACGAGGATATGATTCAAGTCTTCAAGTATCTAAAAAGCTCAATAACGTCGATTACTCCAAATTCTTTTGAACTGCAAACCAACTCAAGAACTAAAATAACGGTTTTACCCATTCAGTCGAGTCGATGCCAACACAGACATTGGAAGGAGTTTCTTTTCAAACCAGGTCATCCGCCACTGAACAATCTTCCTCAGAAGTAGTAAATGCGAATACCATCAACTCCTTAAAATATAGAATCGACCATCATTTCGCTGCGTCAGGGTAACTGAATAACGAGGGTTTCCATCTGCTCCTCAATATCGAGGGTCCTTTCATCTGCTCACCAAGCCCCAAGTGGCGGTCAGGCAGATTAAATCTGCAAACCCAGGCGACCTCGTAATGAGTCAAAGGCTTTCTATTGCCCTGCATTTCCATGTTTCCATGTTTCCATGTTTCTCCTCACTTCCTCTTCCCCTCCCTCTCCACCCCTCCCTTTCCTTCTCTCACCCTTTTCCTTCTTCCCTTCCTTCCCTCCTTCCTTTCCTCCCTCTCCACCACTGCCTCCCTTCCTCTTTCTCTCTCCTTTCCTTCCTCTTCCCCTTCCTTCCCTCCCTTCCCTTTCCCTCCCTCCTCTCCACCATCCCTTTCCTTCTCTCACCTTTCCTTCCCCTTCCCTTCCTTTCCTCCTTCCTCTTCCCTCCTCTCCACCACCCTCCCTTTCCTTCTCTCACCTTTCCTTCCCCTTCCTTCCTTTCCTCACTTCCTCTTCCTCCCCTCCTCTACCCATCCCTTTCTCTCTCTCCTCTTCTCTCACCCTTTCCTTCCGTTCCCCTTCCTTCCCTCCCTTCCTTTTCCCTCTCTCTCCACCACCTCCTTTCCTTTCTTACCTTTTTCCTTCCCCTCCTTCCTTCCCTCCTTCCTTTCCCTCCCTCTCCACCACCCCTCCCTTCCTTCTCTCCCCTTTCCTTGTTCCCCACTTCTTCCTCCTTCCCTTTTCCTCCCCTCTCCACCGCCCCTCCTTCCCTTTCCTTCTCTTACCTCCTCTTTCCTTCCCCCTTCTTCCTTCCTTCCTTTCCCTTCTCCTCCCCTCTCCACCACCTCCCTTTCCTTCTCTCACCCTTCCTTCCCTGTTCCCCTTCCTTCCCTCCCTTCCCTCCCCTCTCCACCACCTCCTTTCTTCTCTTACACTTTCCTTCCCTTTCTTCCTTCCCCTCCCTTTCCTTTCCTCCCTCTCCACCACCCCTCCCCCTCCCTTTCATTCTCTCACCCCTTTCCTTCCCCTCCCTTCCTTCCCTCATTTCCTTTCCCTTCCCTTTCTACCCCTCCTTTCCTTCTCTCACCTTTCCTTCCCCTCCCTTCCTTCCCTCCTTCCCTTCCCTTACCTCTTTCCCATTTTCCTCCCCTCCTTCCATTTCTCTCACCCATTTCCCTTCCTTATTCCTTCCCTCCCATTTTCCTCACCTCTCACTCTCTTCCCCTTTTCCTCTCCTCCCCTTTATCTACCTTTCCTCTCTTTCTCTCACCTTCCTCCCAATTTCTCCCTTTCCTCTCCTTTCCCTCCCTTTCTCCACCTGTCAAAGCCTCAGAGCTGCAGAACACTCATTCGCCAGCAAACGCGACTATGAAAACAAATTGCACGCGAAGCCAAGTCCAACCCGAAAAGTTCTTCACGTATATAAGAACCAAAAAGAAGACAAAAGCAATATCGGTCCTTAAGAGATGAAAGTGGCGTACTAACACAGGACAGTAGCCAAATGAATGAAATCTAAACAGAAACTTCGCGTCTGTGTTCACGGTCGAGAATACCCAGTCCGTGCCAGGGCCTACACCGATGGAATCACTCCCTAGAAATTGGCACTGTCGAAGCGGGATAAGAAGTACCTGAACAAACTCAGATAAACAAGTCCACCGGACCCGACGACTTGTCACCCAGGCTGCTCAAGGAACTCAAGCAGCAAATCACTCAAGCCTCACCACCATCTACAATCTGTCACTACAACAAAACAAAGTCCCAAAGACTGGAAACAGGCGAATGTAACTCCGATCTACAAAAGGGAGACAAAGTGTGGCTTTAAACTACAGACCAATCAGCCTGACCTCTGTGGCGGGAAAATCCTCGAGAAGATCATCAGAGACAAACTCGTTAGGTTCCTTGAAGACAACAACATCATTTCCGATGCTCAGCACGGTTTCAGGAATGCGCTCATGCTTAACAGCAATTTATTGGACTTCTTCCAAGGTATCTATGAAAACTGGGATAATCATATCCCCAGCGATGTTATATATCTGAATTTTCAGAAAGCCTTTGACAAATTGCCATCCGAAAGACTCCTCCAGACACTGAAGTCGGTGGGATTAGGCGGCAATCTGTGCGTGGATCAAGGACTGGCTCACTGGAAGAAAACACATGTACTCAACGGACAGGCCTCCAAGTGGCTCCCGGTCACAAGTGGAGTGCCACAGGGTCAGTGCTGGGTTATACTTTTCATCATATATCAACGACCTAGAACTAGGATTGAAATCCAATCTTTCAAAATTTGCCGCCGACACAAAGGTGGGTGGGAAGGCCCTCACAACGACAGACTGCAAAATTATCCCAAGAGACGTGGACCAGATCACTCGGTGGTCAGAAAAATGGCAGATGTCCTTCAACACTGCCAAATGTAAAGTAATGCATATCGGATCCAGAAACAGCAACCACACATACCACATGGGTGGCGAACCACCATGTTGTGCAGAGAAAGAGACCTCAAGGTCACCATCAGCAGTGACAGGAAACAAATAAAACACTACAAGTCCGCGGCAAGAAAGCCAATACAATGCGGGTTCATATCGAGGAACTTCGAATACAAGACGCCGGGAGTTATGTTATCCTTGTACAATTCGCTGGTAAGGCCCCACCTGGAATACGCCGTGCAATTCTGGTCTCCTAATTACAGGAAAGACATTGAATTACTTGAGAGAGTACAGCGCCGCGCCACGAAGATGATACCATCACTGAGGACGAAGCCCTATGAAGAGCGACTCGAGCGAGTCAACCTCTTCACGTTGTAAAAGAGACGCCTGCGGGGAGACATGATACAAGTCTTTAAGTACCTGAACAAGCTCAGCAACGTTGATCACTCCAAACTCATAACTAAACAAACAAACCTGAGAACAAGAAACACTGGAAAAAGAATTCAAGCAAAGCGATACAATACCGACATCGGCAGGAGTTATTTCTCGAATAGAGTTGTTTGCCACTGGAACAGCCTTCCTGCAAGTGGTTAGCGCAGAGACCATCAACTCCTTCAAGAAACGCATTGATCGCCACTTTGCTGCATCGGAGTGAACTGAACGTTCCCAAGAGTAGATACACAAGTGCTTTATCCTTCCCTGCAAGCCCTCCTGGCAAACAGTTGATTGAATCACTGAACGCAGGCAGCTAGTAATGAGCCAACAGGCTTGCTGCCTGCTAGTCCATGTTTCCATTACCTCTTCCCTCTTTCCTTTCCCTTTTCTCTCCTTTCCTCTCCTTTCCCACCTCTTCCACCTCTCCCTCCACTTTCTCTCCCACTTCTCTCCCTTTCTCTCTCCCTTCCCCTCACCTCTTCCTCTTCCTTCCTTTTCTCTCCTTTTCCTCTCCTTTCCTCACCTCTTCCCCCTTTCCTCCACTTTCTCTCCACTTCTCTCCCCTTTCCTCTCCTTTACCTCCTCACCTCTTCTCCCTTTTCCCTTTCGCACCTCTCCCTTTCCCTCTCCCATCCTCACCTCTTCTCCCTTTCCTTCCCTTTCTCTTTCCTTTCTCTCCTTTACTGCATCTCTTCCCCTTTTCCTCCACTTTCCTTCCCTTTCTTCCCCTTTCCTCTCTCCTTTCTCTCTCTCTCCACTTCCCATTCTCTCCCTCCTCCTTCCACTTTCCTCCCTGCTCCTTCCCTTCTCTTTCACTCCAATTCCTCTCCTTCTGCCCTTCCCTTTTTCTCCCCTTTCTCTCTTCTCCTTTCTTTTCCTTTATCTTATCTCTTTTCCTTCCTCCCCACTTCTCCTTTCCTTCCCCTTCTCTTCCTCCTCCCTCCCCTCCTCCTTCATCCTTCCTTCCTTCCTTCCACCTCGTCCCCAGTAATGAAACTAACAGGAAAGCTTCACCGTAGAATTAAACGTAAAAACAACCCATATGTATTACTAACTGTGCATAGACTCGAAACCAAAGTTAACTCCTGCCATGTTTGCACCTAAATACCAAAATAACATGCCCAACGACTGACAAATCTCAATGTAAATTAGTGATTTTTGTCTTTGCTGATTGTTGTTTGTCTTATTTGTTTGTATATAATAACGAAGAGGAAAAGAAAAAAGGCACGAGAGAAGAGATGATGAACTTAGCCTCTCTTTGTTGATTGATATTTACCTGCTTTGTACGTATTAAAAAAGAGAAAAGGAGAATATAATGAAGTTTAAAATACAGGAGAATATAACAGTTTAGAATACGGAGAGAATATAATGGTTTCAAATACGGGAGAATATAATGGTTTAAAATACGGAAAAGCCTATAAATGGTTTTTAAAATACAGGGAGAATATCTAATGGTTTAAAATACGGGAGAGAATATAATGGGTTCAAATGCAGGAGAAATATAATGGTTTAAATAAGGAGAGAATATAGGAGTTTAAAAATACGGAAGAATATAATGGTTTAAAATACAGAGAATACTAATAGTTTTTTAAAATACAGGAGAAATATAATGGTTTAAATAAGGAGAATATAATGGTTTTAAAATAAGAATATAATGGTTTAAAATATGGATATAGGAGATTGTAATGGTTTAAAATACGGGAGAATAAAATGGTTTACAAATACTGGAGAAATATAATGAGTTTTTAAATACGGGAGAATATAATAGTTTTAATATACAGGATGAATATAATGGTTTACAAAAATACGGGAGAAATATAATGGTTTAAAAAATACGGGAGAGTATAATAGGTTTAAAATACGGGGAAGAATATAATGGTATAAAATACCCGGAGAATATAATAGTTTTAAAATACGGGAGGAAATATAATGGTTTTAAAATACGGAGGAGAAATATAATGGTTTAAATACGGGAGAATATAATGGTTTAGGAGGAGAATATAATCGTTTGAAATACAGGAGAATATAATGGTTTAAAATACAGCTGAGAATATATGAGTTTAAGAAATACCCAGGAGAATATATTCGTTTAAAATACAGGAGAATATAATCGTTTAAAAATACCGGAGGAATATAATCGTTGTTTAAAATACAGGGAGAATATAATGGTTTAAAATACAGGAGAATATAATGGTTTAAAATACAGGAGAATATAATGGTTTAAAATACGAGAATATAATTTTTTTAAAATGGAGAATATAATGGTTTAAAATACGACGAGAATATAATGGTTATGGGCTTTATTGTTGATATTTGCTTTTTATCTTTTATTATATTTCTATTATATTTCTATCATCCCATGTTCACCGTTATTGTTATTGATATTGTTATTCGTGTATCGTGTAATCAGCCACACTTTCAATGACCTCCACACACAAGTTGATAAGCTTCCAAAACCAAACACAACTTCAAAAAACTACGAAAATGTATGTATAGCATTTGATGTTGATAATAAAGGTAAGAAATATGCAAAACTATAACCGAGATATCTCTTATAATATTTTTGGCTGGGTGTTCATACTTCATAAAGAGAAATTTATACGCATTTAATTGACATTATTAAACGTAACAGAAATCAATGGAAACTATAGGATGTCAACATAATATTTACTGAGTGTTTCACGAGAAATTTATATATAGCATTTAGTGTTGTTATTAAACATCATAAATCAATGGAAACTATATAGGATATCGCTTATAATGTTTTGCTAAATTGTTCACATAGAAATTATATATAGCATTTGGTGTTAACAGCGTGAAATCAATGGAAACTATATAGGAAATCAATGAAACTATATAGGATATTGCTTATAATATATTTTGCTAAATTTCATAAAATAAATTTATATATAGCATATGGTGTTGTTGATATACGTATGATATCAATGCATACCTATATAGGATATTGCTTGTAATATATATGCATATTGTTCATATCAATATATATGATATATATATAGATATATCTATATATATATATATAGATATATATATATATATACAGATATAGACACAGACATATATATATATAGATATATATATATATATATATATATATATATATATATATATATATATATATACATATATATATATATATATATATATATATATATATATATATATATATATATATATATACATATATATATATATATATATATATATATATATATATATATATATATATATATATATATATATATATATATATATATATATTATACATATATATATATATATATATATATATATACATATATATATATATATATATATATATATATATATATATATATATATATATATATATATATATATACTATATATATATATATATATATATTTATTGCTATCAGTATTAAAAATTGAAATCCCGTGGAAACTATACAGAAACTTCTCATAATATAGAGTGATCCATAAGGTGCAGAGGTTTTTGAGGAAGTTACACAGCTTACAGGGCTCTCTTTGTGTGGGTGTCAGGTGAAAACCTGACCATCGCAGAAGACTGTTTAGGTTGGGTGCTCAGAGAGATAGTGTGTTGGGTGCTGTTATGGCTCTCGGTACTTAATCAGCGGTGCTATCGTTATCTGTGAGTGCTGCTTGCCGTCCTTTGTCTGTCGTAATTTGAGGAAGTGTTGATGGAGATTATTATAAAGGTGAAAATAAAAATTATACTGCAAAGAAATGTGCAAATCATGTTTAATGCTCTTTTATACGATTGTTGTTATTATTATTATTATTATTATTATTATTATTGTTATACTGTACTTCTGTTGCATATCAATAATTCGTATTATTACTGTAGATAGTAGTAGTAAATTACTTAACAACCTTCTAATAACAAGCAACATCATTAAATATAATAAAGATAACAAACAATCGTATAAAAGACATTTCTAAACACGACTTGGGTACATTTCTTTTGCATATCATTTTATTTTCACCTTTATAATAATCTCCATCAACACTTCTCACCACGACAGACAAGGACGGCAAGCAGCACTCACAGATAACGGAGCACCGCTGATTGGCACCGAGAGCCAGCAACAGCACCCAACACACTATCTCTCTGAGCGACCCAACCCAACAGTCTTCTCGCGATGGTCAGGTTTTCACTGACACCTCATACAAAAGAAATTCCCTGTGCTGTGTAACTTCCTCAAATATATTATGAGAAGTTTATATTTCCACGTATTTCTTACCATTATATTCTCCATTTTAAATATTATATTCTCCTATATTTATAACATATATATATATTATATATATATTTTAAATATATATATTCTCCTTATATTTATATATATATTATATATATATATATACATATATATATATATATATATATATATATATATGTATATATATATATATATATATATATATATAATATATATATATTATTCGTATATATATATATTATATGTATATTATATATATATTATCTGTATTTTATGAACACCTATTATATTATATATATATATATATATATATATATCTATATATATATATATATATATATATATATATATATATATAAATTTATCTCTTTATGAACACCTAGCAAAATATTATAAGCAATATCCATATAGTTTCCATTGATTTCATATTTAATAACAACACCAAATATATATTATTATAAGCGATATCCTATATTTTCCATTGATTTCATTTTAATAACATCTATATATTTATGAATATATATAAGCGATATCCTATATAGTTTCCATTGATTTCTACGTATTAATAACAACACCAAATGCTATATATAAATTCTCTTTATGAACACCCAGCAAAATATTATATATCTCCCGTATTTTAAACCATTATATTCTCCCGTAATATCAACATCAAATGCTATACATTATTTTTCGTAGTTTTTAAAGCATTATATTCTCCCGTATTTAAGCTTATCAACTTGTGTGGAGGTCATTAAATTCTGATTACACGAATAACAATATCAATAACAATAACGGTGTATGATTGATAAACCATTATATTCAACATCCAATATTTTAAACCATTATATTCTCGTATTTTAAACCATTATATTCTCCCGTATTTTAAACCATTATATTCTCCCGTATTTTAAACCATTATATTCTCCTGTATTTTAAACCATTATATTCTCCCGTATTTTAAACCATTATATTCTCCCGTATTTTAAACCATTATATTCTCCCGTATTTTAAACCATTATATTCTCCCGTATTTTAAACCATTATATTCTCCCGTATTTTAAACCATTATATTCTCCTGTATTTTAAACCATTATATTCTCCCGTATTTTAAACCATTATATTCTCCGTATTTAAACCATTATATTCTCCCGTATTTTAAACCATTATATTCTCCGTATTTAAACCATTATATTCTCCCGTATTTTAAACCATTATATTCTCCCGTATTTTAAACCATTATATTCTCCCGTATTTTAAACCATTATATTCTCCCGTATTTTAAACCATTATATTCTCCGTATTTTAAACCATTATATTCTCCCGTATTTTAAACCATTATATTCTCCCGTATTTTAAACCATTATATTCTCCCGTATTTTAAACCATTATATTCTCCCGTATTTTAAACCATTATATTCTCCGTATTTTAAACCATTATATTCTCCCATATTTTAAACCATTATATTCTCCGTATTTTAAACCATTATATTCTCCGTATTTTAAACCATTATATTCTCCGTATTTTAAACCATTATATTCTCCCGTATTTTAAACCATTATATTCTCCGTATTTTAAACCATTATATTCTCCATATTTTAAACCATTATATTCTCCCGTATTTTAAACCATTATATTCTCCCGTATTTTAAACCATTATATTCTCCTGTATTTCAAACCATTATATTCTCCCGTATTCTAAACTGTTATATTCTCCTGTATTTTAAACCATTATATTCTCCCTTTTCTCTTTCTTTAATACGTACAAAGTAAATATCAATCAACAAAGAGAGGCCAAGTTCATCATCTCTTCTCGTGTTCCTTTTCTTTTCCTTCGTTATTATATACAAACAAATAAGACAAACAACAATCAGCAAAGACACGAAATCACTACCTTACATTGAGATCGTCGTCGTTGCTGTTATTTTGGTATTTAGGTGCAAACACAGCAGGAGTTAACTCGGTTTCGGAGTCTACGTACAGTTAGTAATATAAGGGTTAGTTTTTTTACGTTTAATTCTACGGTGTTTCCCTGTTAGTTTCATTACTGGGGACGAGGTAAGGAAGGAAGGAAGGAAGGAAGGAGGGAGGGAGGGAAGAGAAGGGAAGGGGGAAGGGAAAGGAGACGTGGGGAGGCAAAGGGAAAAGAGATAAGATCAAGGGAAAATAAAGGAGAAAGTAGAGAGAAAGGAGAGAAAAAGGGGTGAAGGAGAGGGAATTGGAGGAAAGAGAAGGGAAGGGGAGCAGGAGGGAAAGTGGAAGGAGGAGGGAGAAATGGGAAGTGGAGAGAGAGAGCGAGAAAGGAGAGAGGAAAGGGGAAGAAAGGAAGGGAAAGTGGAGGAAAAGGGGAAGAGATGCGTAAAGGATAGAAAGGTGAGAGTAAGGGAAGTGAAAGGTAGAAGAGGTGTGGGATGGGTGAGGATAGGGGAGAGAAAGGGAAGGAAAGGGAGAAGAGGTGAGGTAAAGGAGAGGAAAGGAGAGAGAAGTGGGAGAGAGAGTGGAGGCAAAGGGGGAATAGGTGAGGGAAAGGAGAGGAAAGGAGAGAAAAGGAAGGGAAAGAGGGAAGAGGTGAGGGGAAGGAGAGGAAAGGGGCGCGAAGTGGTAGAGAATGTGGAGGGAGAGGTGGAATAGGTGAGGGAAAGGAGAGGAAAGGGAGAGAAACGGAAGGGAAAGAGGGAAGAGGTAAACATGGAAACATGGACTAGCAGGCAGCAGAAAGCCTGTTAAAGTGGCGATCAATGCGTTTTTGAAGGAGTTGATGGTCTCTGCGCTAACCACTTCTGCAGGAAGGCTGTTCCAGTGGCAAACAACTCTATTCGAGAAACTCCTGCCGATGTCGGTATTGTATCGCTTGCTTGAATTCTTTTTCCGTTGTTTCTGTTCTCAGGTTGGTTTGTAGAGTGAAGAGTTTGGAGTGATCAACGTTGCTGAGCTTGTTCAGGTACTTAAAGACTTGTATCATGTCTCCCCGCAGGCGTCTCTTTTCCAACGTGAAGAGGTTGAGTCGCTCGAGTCGCTCTTCATAGGGCTTCGTCCTCAGTGCTGGTATCATCATCGTGGCGCGGCGCTGTACTCTCAAGTAATTCAATGTCTTTCCTGTAATTAGATCCAGCTGCCTGCTCAGTGACTACCGGCCCTGTTCTATGGGACAAAACTTCGAGGACAATAGCTGAAAAGCGCTGGGTTGTGAAAGCTCTCTCGTGACTGAGGCTCAGGATAAGCGATTGGTCTTCGAGGCGTTTTCAAGACCTGTGGGAGCGAACCCAGTGTTGGAGTGCATCTAACACAGCAGTATCTGAGCCATGCACAATTTTTATACAATTCAATTTAGGTCATGTGGTCACAATTTAAGTTATGTTGAAAGCGCTAAATATTTGCCCAAACTGTTAATGCTTAAATTTCAAATAACAATGTCTGAACCGTAAGTGTGACGTCTGTGTCCCGGACGTTTTGCAGCTCAGTTCTTCCAGCTGATTGTAAAAACTTGCCGCCTCTGCGTTCAAAGATTACATCTTCAGAAGGCTCCTGACTGAATGGAAAGTCAAGCACAATGGATCTTGAAAAGAAATTTGTAGCCCTTCAGGAATTTGTTTTACATTATTTGGCAGTGACTCCACCATCGATATGGAGAGGCCTCCACCAAGACTGTGCCTCTCTAGACGACCTCCTGCTTCACGGGAGGACGTGTTACCTGCCTCACAGGTTGACGGTCCCAGCGCCTCACAGGCTAACCCCAGCCTGCCTCACAGGCTAACCCCAGCTTGCCTCACAGGCTCAACCCCCGGCCTGCCTCACAGATTTATTATTTACCGCCAGCCTGCCTCACAGGCTGACCCCCAGCCTGCCCTCACAGGTATAACCCCAGCCTGCTTCACAGGCTAACTTTAGCCTGCCTCACAGGACAACTTCCAGCCTGCCCCACTTAACGCTTCTCTTCCTGCTTCACAGGATGTCGGGTTCCAACCTGTAAGGAATGGAGCCAAACCGAAGCAGGCAACCAAGGACCTATTGACCCCACTCAACTTCATTAGGTATCATGCTGGCAGACACCATGGAGGATGAGTTCGAGACTCGCCTAGTTGGGGACTCGCACCTGGTGCGTGGCCAGCTGATTTGTTGTGGTCGTTCATCAAACGGCCGCAGAAAACGTTACTGCTATCCAGGTGCTAGACTGGACGACATCACCGCAGCGTGCGATGATGTCACGAGAAATGCCGATGAAACACCTCTTTGTCATTCACTTAGGGACAAATGACGTAATTTGATTACTCTGAGGAACTGCTTTGAGAAATACCGCCGCATGATCAAGCAGTATAAACGCAAAACGGATGCCAGTAACATCATATCTCAAATCTCCTGACAGGTCGGTGCTGAAAAGTCTAGCTTTTTACACAAGGCCTTCAGCACAAACAACAGACTAATCCCTTTTTTTCACAAGAAAACGTCCAGTTCGCTAACTGGCCTGGAACAATTTTTATAATTATGATTCAGACTTGTTCTTCCTGATGGCATTCACTTAAACCCTGTTGAGCAGCCTGTTTCGGGAGGCTCTGAGACCAATTTATTTATCGAAAGCCAAAAAAGGCGAGATCACCAGCAGCTCCAAGTAAGATGCATCAACCCGGAGAAACCCCTGACTCGAATTAACATTAAAGCTTGCCTATGTAAACGCTCTGTGGGTACGTAAGAAATTTGAAGACTTAGAAGTCCTCGCAGCTACAAATCATTATCACATCATCGAGCCAGAATCGAAGCTAATAGACAATATCCAAGAGATTTCATTGCGGAATATAGATTACCGGGTTATACCATCTTTAGTCATGAAAGATTCATTGACAGGGTTGGAGGCGTTATCTATTTATCCACAACTCTCTTTTCCAGTATCCGTAGAAAACAGATATTATAACCAATGTAGTAATATCTTTGGCTGTCCTTATTGAAATTAAAACAAATTCTAAAATATCGCAATTGACTTATCTACAGACCGCCAAGGCAGACTCTTGATACTTGACCACGATGTTAAGAATTATTATTAGAAACAAGTATAGTTGCGAGGCAGTAATTGTTGGGGACTTTAACCAAAAATGATTTATTGGGTGAAATTTGAACTGTCATACAGGGCTCGACCTGTACACAAATTCTACTAGAAAGTGATTTGCATCAACACGTTCAAGAACCCACCCAAAATAATATACTTGACTTATCTTTTCAACGACAGTGATCTAGTTAACGAAGTAAATGTTGGTCCAATTTTAGTTCTAGCGATGCACGAACAATCACATTCAGCATCAATATGAAAGAAAGTACCAACTCCTAGTAAAGAAAAGGTCACTGATTGATCAGAGAGCGAATTTTTCGTAAGACTCGGATCAATTCTAAATAATTTGACTGACTGAAATAATGCGGAAAACAGATATTGATACTTGGGGGCCTTTCACCACAATATTGAACAATGCCATAAGCATATGCGTATATCAATCGTAACAAATGACGTTCAGCTTCTAAGAAGAAACCCATTTAATGGTGGTTAACGAAATTCAAAAATAGCCTATCTCTCAAAAAAATGCGTATACAGTAGATACATATCAACTCAGAGCGATTGACAAACTAGAGTTGGACATTGGGTGGTCCGCGAAAAACCAAGACACGTATTATGATAAATTTGAACCAAGAAAAATTTTGAAGAATATCAAGGTGGTAGTAAATCTAGTCCTAAAAGATTTTTTTAGCCATGTAAACTTGTAAAAAGCTACTCACTTGTGGTATCGGACCGCTTGCTAATGAAAATGTGTAACACACTGAACGATGAAATGAAATGTAGTTACAATCCATAACTTTTTACGCATCCGTATTTACCGACGAAGATTGTTTATCACCATCAACCGCCGGAGGTTAGAAGGGACAGAAAAGATGTTAAGTGGCGTGCTCATCAAATAACGAGTGACATTTACGCACTACTTATATTGAAAGACAATATTTTAAAGCTCCTTTGGTCCAGACAAAATTACCTTGTAAGTCTTAAAAGAAATCAAACATCAAATTTGTAAACCGCTTCTCCATCATATTCAATAAATCTATAACAGCTGGAAAAGTTCCGTCGGATTGAAACTTCTGCAAATGTCACACCAATTGTTCAAAAAGGGGACAAGTCTCATCCAGGAAACTATCGACCAATTAGCCTGACATATTAGTAAATTGTTTGTGTTAATGGAGACTATCATTCGCGACAATATGGTGAAATTTATTCGAAGAATATAGATATAATAAGTAATTCGCAACATGGCTTCCGTAGTAAACGTTCGAGTTTGGACTACGGCACTTTGACTTTTTTTCACTATATTTTGTGAGGCAGCAGGTGAAAGCAGATCAGTAAGGAGACATATATATCGGATTTTCAAAAGGCATTTGATAAGGTCCCCACCAACGATTGCTCGCCAAACCCATGGCGCCGCTATCTCGGACGACATTCACCAGCAGCATGGACAGCAGCTTCTCTGAGCGGAAACAGAGAGTAGTTCTAAACGGTGCTACATTTAACTGGCTCCCTGTCAAAAGGCGTACCAAGGATCAGTGCTTCAACGGCCCCATGGTCTTTAATCTTATGTTAATGATATCGATGATGGGCTCACTTGCAAAGTGCTCAAAATTGCCTGTTTGATGACAATAAAATTGCTTAGTAAAGTAGCGACACTCGACGAAGAAGCTTTACAATCAGATCTAGATCGACTCACGTTGGGTTCCAATCATAATGGCAAATGAAATTTAACGTTGACAAATGTAAAGTGTTGCACATCGGAAAAATAACAATCGCGGCGGTACGTAATGAATGGCCAACAACTCCCGCAGCTGCATCTTCCTCCAGAAAGGATCTTGAATCACTATATCGGCAGCCGCCGTCCAGCATTGTTCAGAGGTGGCTCAAAAAACTCCACGCAAACAAATTGACTCGCACGTTTACCGGACGAGTCTTTAATAATAAATCGAAAAAGTAAATTAAACTGTATAATCTGTTGGTTCGACCAACTTGCTCCAGAGTAATGTGTACAGTTTTGGTCTCCCGCTTCTTTTCAGAAAAGACATAGAAAAGTTGAGATCGGGTCCAACGAAGAGCTGGGATGATTCCTAGGTTGAGAAATTTGTCAAATGAAGCGGCTTAAAGAAGTTTAAATTTATTCAGCCTATCAAACGAAGAATGCGAGGCGATCTTTAATAGAAGTGTTTAAAATGTTTAAAGGATTCAGTGATATTAATGCGGAAGCCCATAGTGGTATCCAGTCGATCAAATGAACAAGAAGAAATCACAATTTGGATAAGTGGTAAAGATTCTCGTCGCACGAAGCTAAACACTTCTTCAATCGAGTTGTTAATGTTTGAACTCTCTACCTTGTGATGTCGTTGATGTACAACAGTTAAGGGGCCTTCAAGGGTAATAGATTTTCAAGTTATTTGAATCCAAGCAACTAAGATATTACTTCATTGTCGTAATAACGTTAAGTTCTTCTTACGAATACTGCCACGTCCTGTAGGTCCTGCTTTATCAGTATCGCCCGGTTAGTAGGTAGCAGCAGGAGTTGCTTTCCTCTTCCCTACATAAATGGGTGAGAGTGGGAGTTTTAAAGGAAATGGGCCAGCTTTGTGAAAGGACTGGGAGGGGGAGGGGGAGGGAAAGGAAGGAAAGGGGAGAAGGAAAGGAGGAAAGAGGTTGAGGAAGAGGTGAGAGGAGGGAAGGAAAGGGAAGGGAATGGGAAGGAAGGGAAGGGAGGAAAGGAGGGGAAAGAGGAGGGAAGGAAAGGGGGAAGAAGGAAAGGAAGGAAGGGGAGGTGGAAGGAAGGAAAGGTGAGAGGGAAGGGAAGGAAAGGGAGGGAAGGAAGGGGAAGAGGGAAAGGAAAGGGGAGAGGAAGGAAGGGAGGGAAGGGGAAGGAAGGAAGGGGAAGAGAGAAGGAAAGGGAGGGTGGGAGAGGAGAGGGGAGGGAAAGGAAGGGAAGGGAAGAAGGGGAGAGAGGAAGGGGTGGTGAGAGGGAGGGAAAGGGAGGAGGAAGGAAGGAAAGGGGAAGGACAGGGGTGAGAGAAGGAATGGGAGGGGTGGTGGAGAGGGGAGGGAAGAGGAAGTGAGGAAAGGAAGGAAGGGGAAGGAAAGGTGAGAGAAGGAAAGGGAGGGTGGTGGAGAGGGGAGGAAAGGAAGGAGGAAAGGAAGGAAGGGAAGGAAAAGGATGAGAGAAGGAAAGGGAGGTGGTGGAGAGGGAGGGAAAATTAAGGAGGAAGGAAAGGAAGGGAAGGGAAAGGGGATGAAAAGGGGAGTTTGATTAGAGAGGAAAGGGTAAGGGAGGAGGGAGGGGAGGGAAGGAAAGAGGTGAGGGAGAAGGGAGGGGAAGGAGAGCAAGAATAAGGAGAGAAGAAGAATTAGAGAAAAGAGAACAGGAAGAAGATTTAGAGAGGGAGTGAGAGAAAAAAGGAAGAAGATAAATATTAGTAAACAAAGAGGAAAACAAAACAAACAAAACATCACCTTTCCGATCCCACAGGAGGAGGAGGAGGAGGAAGAGGAGGAGGAGGAGGAGGAGGAGGAGGAAGAGGACGGAGTGATATCAGTGTTGGAGTTGATGGCGGTGGTGGTGGTGGTGATATGTACTGGTTCAATACTTGTTACTGGTGGTGGTGGTGGTGACTCTCTCTCTCTCTCTCTCTCCTACCTTTTCTTTCCTCCTTCCTTTTCCTGTCCTCACACCTCACTTGTTTTCCCTTCCTTCCCGTTTGATGTTTTCTATCCCCTTTTTCCTCCATTTCCTCCTTTTCCTCCATCCCTCCTCTTCTCTCCCTCCTCTACATCACTTGCTTCTTTTCCTTTTTCAATCCTACGTTTTTATTCGTTACTCTCCTTACTTTTACCTCCCTACTTCACACTTTTCTTCATTAACTTTTCTTTTTTTCTCCATTTTTTCTTCTCTTCCTTCCTGATCCCTTTTTTCATTCCTTTTCTTCCTCCTCGCATTTATCTTCTTCCTTCCTTCTACCTTCCTTTCAGACTCTTCCTCCACTTCCTGTCTCTCCTTCCACTTACAACTCCATTTTTCTCCTTCCCTTCCAATAGTCCGTAAGCTCTGGACAACGACAAGTGTTGTTATTCTTATTCATCTATTTCGCGTAATGTTTTAAACAGTGGGATTAAACAATTATTGAAAGGAAAAAACGCTCACTTCTTACTAAAAGGGCCATATTTTTAAACGTATCGGGCTCCCTTTATGACTATTTCCCAAGGCCACGGAGAACTTTAACCGGGTTGTCTTGGGTGATTTACTATTCATGGTGCAGAAGGCGTACAGCTATCACAAGGATCACAAAACAGTCCATGAATACCCCAGCAACTTGAACGAGAGGCTTTTCCAACAGGCGAACCGAGGCGCCGATACCTTGTAGAATACCTTCCATCCAGCCAATCACCGTAGCTAACATCACCCTCCTTCCGTCCAGCCAATCAGCTCCCGTAGCGATCTTCACTACAAAAGGTGCCACTAGCTCTAGATTCGACCCTATGCAATGTCAACTCCAAGGTCCCCAAAACGGCATATCTCAAACCGAGGTGATGTGGTAAATCTCGACCCTATGTATGGTAAGCCGAGGCGAGAAAGGTGCCCATCTCAAGAAATCAAAATCCTGTGCCTGATCCCTGAGGCCAAAGGAACCTCAGAAATACAATAAAGGTAAATAGACGTAACAGCTGAGTTACCCCCGCTGAGTACACGCAAACTCTTACACACATTCAGGAACAAAGTAAAAGCTGCATGGAAGAAACGCTTCAATTACCTCAAGAAAAAAACTCACAAATTCAAGCGAACACTCAAAAAACCGATAAAAGCAACATGCAAGCAATGGTAGAGTTACCCCCGAAGATAACCCACAAACACAAATTCAGAAATACGAAAAGCAACATGGACGTGAGGGTTGACTACCTCTCGAAGAAAACCCACAAACCCGAACGAATATGGAAACACAATAGCGGCAACATGCACGTGACCGTTGAAATACTCGAAGAAAACACACGAAGTGAAGTGTTCCTTCACAAACACAGTGGCAGCAAACACAGTGATGGAAAGGATAATATCGCGTTTATCAACGCCTACCTGCGTCTACGTAACGCTATTATGCGACGATTAAACAAGTGGCCGGCCTGCTGCTGCTCCTGCTGCTGGCCGTCCACGTGGCCACCCTGGCCTACGCCTACAATCAGCAAGGCCAGAGTGACCTTCTGCGGGGCATTGCCGCGCTGTGCTCCGTGCTCGCCCTCCTCCTGACGCACGGGCGTTCTTCCCTACGTTGGGCGTGGCTCGCCATTCACGCCACTTATAGTGACGATCTCTCGCGAGGTGCCCTCCACGTGCTAAACGACCTGCAGGTACAGCCCCTGCTGCATGCCATATTCCTGGGATCCCCCGACGCCATGGACACCTTTGCCTACTGGTGGTGGGTCCTACAGGGGCTGCTGCTCGCTACCCTGGCGAGCTTCATCTCGGGGTCCAGTGCCCCTGATGACGACAATCCTGATAGTAATATTCACCCTGTGGGTGAAGAGGGTGACTTTAAAGAAGTGGAATTGAGGGAGGTGGGTGGTGGTGGAGGTTGGACAGCAGAACAATAACAGCAATGAGCACGAAACTGTTGAATCACCTCCTGGGGCTAACACACAAAGTGAAGTGTTCCTTCAGACACGCAGTAACAACAAACACGGAACGGTCCGAGGCATAATGTCACGTGTATCAACGCCTTGCCAACGCCTACTCAAGGTTATTATGCCGTGTGGTGTGGCCGGCCTGCTGCTGCTCCTGCTGCTGGCCGGCCACGTGGCCACCCTGGCCTACGCCTACCATCAGCAAGGCCAGAGTGACCCCCTGCGGGGCATTGCCGCGCTTTGCTCCGTGCTCGCCCTGCCACCCCTCGCCCTCCTCCTGCCAGCCGGGAGTTCCTTAATGAGTTGGGCGTGGCTCGCCGTTCACGTCACTTATAGTGACGACCTCGCGCGAGGCGCCCTCCGCGTGTTAAACGACCTGCAGGCACAGCCCCTGCTGCACGCCCTGGGCATGGGCCACCCCGACGCCCTGGACACCATCGCCTACTGGTGGTGGTTCCTACAGGGGCTGCTGCTCCCTACCCTGGCGAGCTTAGTCTCGGGGCCCAGCGCCCCTTATGACGACAACCCAGATGATGACGACACCGACGATAACAACCCTGACTGTGACAGCCCTGAGTCGATGACAACCCTGACCGTGATCTTGACCCTGCGGGTGAAGAGGATGACTTTGCGGAGATGATCCTGAGGGAGGTGGTGGTGGTGGTGGTGGAGGCGGTGGATTGGCAGTTCAGAGTGGGGGATCTAGTCCCCCCTCCTGACTCGCCCCTCCTCCAGCCTCGGGGGGAGGAGGAGATGGAAGACGAGGATGAGTTTGAGAACGTGGATCGGATGGAGGTAGCGGAGGCGGTGGAAGAAGGGTTGTTTGGGATGGGGCCTTGCTGCCCCTCCCGAGCCGCCTGGAGGAGGAGGTGAAGAAGAGGATGGTATTGAGGAGGTAGGTGGTGGGGATGGTGGTGGAGGGCAGGTCGGGTGGGGTTGTTGCTGCCCCTCCGGACCCGCCCGCCCGCCACCCTGGTCCTGTTGAGTAAGGAGGATGAAGGCGAGGATGACTCTGACGAAGTGAGCGTGAGGGACGTGGCAACGATGGAGTGAGACCATTGCAGAAAGCATAGAGCAAAAAAAAGATAAAATAAATATAAAATATTAGGGTAAGGTTCATATGTTTATGTGCGTCAAAAGGAGCAAATGTTTAGAATGTCGTGATATGTGTGTAATGTGCATATTTTATATTTAGAGATGTCGTGATATGTTTAGGGGTAATGTCGTGATATGTTTAGGGTAATGTCGTGTGATATGTTTAGGGTAATGTGTCGTGATATGTTTAGGTGTGTAATGTCGTGATATGTTTAGGGGTGTCGTGATATATGTCGTGTGATATGTTTAGGGTAATGTCGTGTGATATGTTTAGGGGTAATGTCGTGTGATATGTTTAGGGTAATGTCGTGATATGTTTAGGGTAATGTCGTGATATGTTTAGGGTAATGTCGTGTGATATGTTTAGGGTAATGTCGTGTGATATGTTTAGGGTAATGTCGTGATATGTTTAGGGTAATGTCGTGTGATATGTTTAGGTAATGTCGTGATATGTTTAGGGTAATGTCGTGTGATATGTTTAGGGTAATGTCGTGATATGTTTAGGGTAATGTCGTGTGATATGTTTAGGGTAATGTCGTGTGATATGTTTAGGTAATGTCGTGTGATATGTTTAGGGTAATGTCGTGTGATATGTTTAGGGTAATGTCGTGTGATATGTTTAGGGTAATGTCGTGTGATATGTTTAGGGTAATGTCGTGTGATATGTTTAGGGGTAATGTCGTGTGATATGTTTAGGGTAATGTCGTGTGATATGTTTTGGTAATGTCGTGTGATATGTTTGGTAATGTCGTGTGATATGTTTAGGTAATGTCGTGTGATATGTTTAGGTAATGTCGTGTGATATGTTTTGTAATGTCGTGTGATATGTTTAGGGTAATGTCGTGTGATATGTTTAGAGGTAATGTCGTGTGATATGTTTAGGGTAATGTCGTGTGATATGTTTAGGGTAATGTCGTGTGATATGTTTAGGTAATGTCGTGTGATATGTTTAGGTAATGTCGTGGATATGTTTAGGGTAATGTCGTGATATGTTTAGGGTAATGTCGTGTGATATGTTTGGTAATGTCGTGTATATGTTTCGGTGAATGTCGTGTGATATGTTTAGGTAATGTCGTGATATGTTTCTTGGTAATGTCGTGTGATATGTTTCTCGGTAATGTCGTGTGATATGTTTCTGGTTAATGTCGTGTGATATGTTTCTTGGTAATGTCGTGTGATATGTTTCTTGGGTAATGTCGTGATATGTTTCTGGTCGTAATGTCGTGTCGTGATATGTTTCTGGTAATGTCGTGTGATATGTTTCTTGGTAATGTCGTGTGATATGTTTAGGTAATGTCGTGTGATATGTTTATGTCGTGTGATATGTTTAGGGTAATGTCGTGTGATATGTTTTTGGGTAATGTCGTGTGATATGTTTTGTAATGTCGTGATATGTTTGGGTAATGTCGTGATATGTTTTTGGGTAATGTCGTGTGATATGTTTAGGGTAATGTCGTGTCGTGATATGTTTAGGGTAATGTCGTGTGATATGTTTAGGGGTAATGTCGTGTGATATGTTTAGGTAATGTCGTATGTTTCTTGTAATGTCGTGTGATATGTTTAGTGGTAATGTCGTGATATGTTTCTGGGGTAATGTCGTGTGATATGTTTAGGGTAATGTCGTGTGATATGTTTAGGGTAATGTCGTGTGATATGTTTAGGGTAATGTCGTGATATGTTTAGGTAATGTCGTGTGATATGTTTAGGGTAATGTCGTGATATGTTTAGGGTAATGTCGTGTGATATGTTTAGGGTAATGTCGTGATATGTTTAGGGTAATGTCGTGTGATATGTTTAGGGTAATGTCGTGTGATATGTTTAGGGTAATGTCGTGATATGTTTAGGGTAATGTCGTGTGATATGTTTAGGGGTAATGTCGTGTGATATGTTTAGGTAATGTCGTGTGATATGTTTAGGGTAATGTCGTGATATGTTTAGGGTAATGTCGTGTGATATGTTTAGGGTAATGTCGTGATATGTTTAGGGGTAATGTCGTGTGATATGTTTAGGGTAATGTCGTGTGTTTAGGGTAATGTCGTGTGATATGTTTAGGGTAATGTCGTGTGATATGTTTAGGGTAATGTCGTGATATGTTTAGGGTAATGTCGTGTGATATGTTTAGGGTAATGTCGTGTGATATGTTTAGGGTAATGTCGTGATATGTTTAGGGTAATGTCGTGTGATATGTTTAGGGTAATGTCGTGTGATATGTTTAGGGTGTGTGATATGTTTAGGGTAATGTCGTGTGATATGTTTAGGGTAATGTCGTGATATGTTTAGGGTAATGTCGTGATATGTTTAGGGTAATGTCGTGATATGTTTAGGGTAATGTCGTGTGATATGTTTAGGGTAATGTCGTGTGATATGTTTAGGGTAATGTCGTGTGATATGTTTAGGGTAATGTCGTGATATGTTTAGGGTAATGTCGTGATATGTTTAGGGTAATGTCGTGATATGTTTAGTGTCGTGTGATATGTTTAGGGTAATGTCGTGATATGTTTAGGGTAATGTCGTGTGATATGTTTAGGGTAATGTCGTGATATGTTTAGGGTAATGTCGTAATGTCGTGATATATGTTTAGGGTAATGTCGTGATATGTTTAGGGTAATGTCGTGTGATATGTTTAGGGTAATGTCGTGATATGTTTAGGGTGATGTCGTGTGATATGTTTAGGGTAATGTCGTGTTGTGATATGTTTGGGTAATGTCGTGTGATATGTTTAGGGTAATGTCGTGTGATATGTGTGGTAATGTCGTGATATGTGTGTGTGTGTGGGTAATGTCGTGTGATATGTTTAGGGTAATGTCGTGTGATATGTTTTGTGGGTAATGTCGTGATATGTTTAGGTAATGTCGTGATATGTGTGTGTGGGTGTCGTGTGATATGTTTAGGGTAATGTCGTGTGTGTGTGTGTGTGTAATGTCGTGATATGTTTAGGGTAATGTCGTGTGTGTGTGTGTGTGTGTGTGTGTGTGTGTTGTGTGTGTGGAGAGAGAGAGAGAGAGAGAGATGGAGAGAGAGGGAGTGAGAGAGAGAGAGAGAGAGTGTGGAGAGAGAGAGAGAGAGAGAGAGAGAGAGAGAGAGAGAGAGAGAGAGAGAGAGAGAGAGAGAGAGAGAGAGAGAGAGAGAGAGAGAGAGAGAGAGAGAGAGAGAGAGAGAGAGAGAGAGAGAGAGAGAGAGAGAGAGAGAGAGAGAGAGAGAGAGAGAGAGAGAGATGTGTGTGTGTGTGTGTGTGTGTGTGTGTGTGTGTGTGTGTGTGTGTGTGTGTGTGTGTGTGTGTGTGTGTGTGTGTGTGTGTGTGTGTGTGTGTATGTGTGTGTGTGTGTGTGTGTGTGTGTGTGTGTGTGTGTGTGTGTGTGTGTGTGTGTGTGTGTGTGTGTGTGTGTGTGTGTGTGTGTGTTTGTGTGTGTGTGTGTGTGTATGTGTGTGTGTGTGTGTGTGTGTGTGTGTGTGTGTGTGTGTGTGTGTGTGTGTGTGTGTGTGTGTGTGTGTGTGTGTGTGTGTGTGTGTGTGTGTGTGTGTGTGTGTGTGTGTGTGTGTGTGTGTGTGTGTGTGTGTGTGTGTGTGTGTGTGTGTGTGTGTGTGTGTGTGTGTGTGTGTGTGTGTGTGTGTGTGTGTGTGTGTGTGTGTGTGTATGTGTGTGTGTGTGTATGTGTGTGTGTGTGTGTGTGTGTGTGTGTGTGTGTGTGTGTATGTGTGTGTGTGTGTGTGTGTGTGTGTGTGTGTGTGTGTGTGTGTGTGTGTGTGTGTGTGTGTGTGTGTGTGTGTGTGTGTGTGTGTGTGTGTGTGTGTGTGTGTGTGTGTGTGTGTGTGTGTGTGTGTGTGTGTGTGTGTGTGTGTGTGTGATATGTTGTGTTTGTGTGTGTGATTGTGTGTGTGTGTGTAATGTGTGTGATATGTTGTGAGTGTGTGTGTGTGTGTGTTTTTAAAGTAAATTAGTGAAATTGATAGACCAGAAATGTGGAAAGTGTTTAACTCGGATGGAAACTGCGGCAGTGAAGTGTGATCAGTGTGGTAGCTTGTTTCATGTTAAGTGTACTGGACTGCCGATACATATAGCTGTGAAATATTTCACTTCAAGAATCACATATACGTGTGAAATTTGCGTGGAAAGTATAAATGAGGGATATTAAGAAGTGTATAAACTACTGAGTGAGGGATGAAAGTAAGGCACGAGGACGGTGGCCTGATGACGTCACGACCGGCCAAGGCGGGGGTTTCCCTACCTCTTCAAAAGATTATGATCTTGTTACTAACTTGGTTGTTGGTATGAAAGATTTAAAAATGGAAATGACTAAATTGCAACAAAGGATGAATGAGATGCAGGGAGCGAACCTTCGGGCAAGTGTGGAGGCAGCATTGCCTGTTTTGGCTGCAGGGGTAACAACGGCAGTTGAAGAGGCGGTTTCAGCTCAAACCGGTCGTGAGATTGATGATGATGGTGGCGGTGCACGGTGGGTCAAGAGGCAGGAAGAGGAAAGAAGGACAGAAAAACAAGAACTTGCTTATTCTTAAGGCGGGAGGTAATGAGAAAGCGGTTGATATGAAGAAAAAAGTAGAGGAGGTTTTGTCTGATGTTCAGATACTGGATTCGAAGCTCACATGGAAGGGAAACATTGTGATGAACTTTGAGTCTGAGGAGAGTCGAACTGAGGCACAGAATAAGTTGCACGGTGTTGATAATCTGAATGTTTCATGTGGGAGGCGTCTGAACCCAAAGATTATGATCTGCAATGTTGCTCAGGTGGAGGATGGTGATTCAATCATTGAGACAGTTATTGAGAGAAATGATCTGAGCATGATTGATGGAGTGAAGGATAAGATGAGTGTTATCTTCCATAAACCTGCTGCTGGAGGGACTGTTCACTATGTGCTGAAATGTGATCCAGAGGTTCGTGCTTTCATTCATAGGAAAAATGACAAGTTAAAGATGAAGTGGGTGTGTATCAGGTGCGTGATCGCTACCATGCATTGATGTGCTACCACTGCTTGAAGTTTGGCCACAAGATGGGGAATTGCCAGGCCAAGGCCAACGGTCAGGCTCCTCATTGCTACAAGTGTGCTGGTGAACATGAGGGGCGCACATGTCGGTCTGATGAGGAAGTGCTTGAACTGCAATATGGCAAAACGTCGGATGATCACGGAGTGAGCAGTCTAACTTGTCCTATTTTTGCCGCCGAAATAAATAGGATTAGACTCAGCACTGACCATGGCTTGATATGCAAAGGATTAAGTGGACTATTGAATGTGCAGTCGGCAAGAAACAAGACTTTTGAAATAAGGGAAATTATCAATAGTCAACAACTTGATTTTTGCTATTACTGAGACTTGGCTGACGGACTTTGACTCTGCAGTGATGAAGGAAATGACTGTGACTCATTCTTCTTGCACAATTCAAGGAGAGACGGTCGGGGTGGTGTGGTTGTTCGTCTCAATGCTATGAAGAAAGTAAAGAAGTGTGAGCCCCCATGTTATAACAGCTGCGAACTGTTGCAAGTTGAGTGTGACACAAATGGGAATAAACTGACAATTATAACAGTGTACAGACCACCATCTACTAGCCTCAGCTTGTTTATAGAGGAGTTTGGACTATACTTAGAAACTATTGATATGGTGTCCATGAATATTATAGTGTGGGTGATTTCAATCTTTGGCTGATGATCCTGAGGCTGCTATGTGCAACATTTTATTGATATGATATCAGTGTTCAATCTGCCAATGTTGTGGATCGACCTACATCGATTTGTGGACATATCATTGATTTGGTGTTGATTGATAGATCAGGTGAACTGGTACGTGAGCTTCATGTGGATGACTTATGCTCCCTTTCCCCGGTACATAAATTTGTGTCTTTTAGTATATCCTTGAAACTCAACAGAAAACAGTTTAAGCAAATTAACTTTCGTTCTACAAGGAATTTGAACTGTGACACGTTATTAAAACAGATGTGTGACAGAATTATGGAACGCTATGGTGAATTATGTAATCATGGGTCAGTAATTGAGTGTCATCTATGTTTATATAGTATTTACAATGCTGTGATGAAAGAGGAATACGAAAATATGTGTCCTGCAGTAGAGAAGAGAATAGAAGTGAAAGATAATGCCCCATGGTACAATGAAGAGATCAGAAGAGCGAAAACTATCAAAAAGGAAGGAGAGGCTGTGGCGAAGGCACCGGACTGAGGAACGTAGAGTGGAATTTACTGGGCACGCAACTATGTCAAAAGGCTCATTGAGATAAGAAAACGTAATTTTATAAAGAGAGAACTGAACAGGCTGGACCAAATATACATAAACTTTACAAGATACTGGATGATCTGACCGGAAATAAGAAGAAACAGAAATTGCCAGAAGGATATGTTGACAGTGAGTTAGCTAATGAATTTCTACAGTTTTTCGAGAACAAGATAAGAAGAATTGTTTCGGCATTCAGTCGTAGTGATAGCGTTGTGTCTGGGAATGAACACATCTCTGAACCAGAAGTGAAATTAACTGTGTTTCAAACTGTTACTGAGTCAACTGTTATGATGTGATAACGAGAGCAAAATACACCCATTGTGCTAATGATCCAATGCCAATTAGCATATTTGATGGCAACGTGAATTTCGGCAGGCTGATAACTATTATGACAAAGATGGTGAACGCAAGTATATCTGAAGGAGTGTTCCTAACTCAGAAAAGCAGGCCATTATTAAGCCTATATTGAAGGGAGATCTAGACCCACAGTTGCTTTCTTGCCCTGTGTCGAACTTGACATTTCAGTCTAAAGTTTTGGAAAGTGTTCTTCTTATACAGCTGACAGACCACCTGAACAAGGTTGGTGCGATTCATGACAATCAGTCGGCATATCGTAATTTATATTCCACTGAGACAGCTCTGTGCACTGTTGTGAGTGACATGTGTGCTTATGGATGGAGGAGAATGTGGATTGTTGCTTTTATTGGACTTGAGTGCGGCGTTTGATACAGTGGTGCACGATACGCTATTGGAAATTTGTGAACATAATGGTATTGAACGTAGTGCTTCTCATATCTCAAGAGCTATCTAGAAGGTCGAACCTATTGTGTACAGATAGAGATGAGTTTTCAGACTCATTGCCTTTGAGGAGAGGAGTTCCGCAAGGGAGCGTATTGGGGCCGGTGCTGTTTTGTTTGTATACTGCGGATTTGTCTGTGGTACTGAGAGGTATGGAGTGAAATTTAAATTGTATGCTGACGACACGCAATTCTACCTGTCAGTGACAAATATACAAGAAGCTGAAGCTCATCTGGGTGCCATACTGGAAGACATTAGACAATGGATGGAGTCAAGGCAATTAAGACTAAATGAGGATAAGACGGAGTGCTGGTTTGTTGGCCGAGATTGATTATGGAGGCTTGGGTTCAGTCGTTGACAGTGAATAATATAGACATTCCGATGAGCAAATGTGAAAAACCTCGGTGTGTTGCTTGATAGTGAGCTTATGATGAGAGACCAGATAAAACACATAGTGCAAGTAGCTGGTTATCATTTGAAAAACTTGGCGTTTGTGAGGAAATATCTGGACGAGAATATAATGAAGAAACTTGTTCATAATCATGTGATGAGTAAATTGACTACTGCAACTCAATTTATTATGGTTTGCCAAATTACTTATTGAAAAAGCTCCAATTAATCATGAACAGAGCTGCACGGTTGATTAAAGGACGGTCTAGAAGGAGAGGATAACCCTGCGTTAATACAGTTACACTGGCTCCGATCAAGGCACGCATCATTTATAAGCAGTGTGTAATGGTGTACCAGGCACTTAAGTATGGGAAGCCTAATTACATATGTGATATGCTTGTGAGTTTCGAGTGGATACAGACATTGCGTTGAGACACAGCACTGAAGTGGACAGACTACTGGAACCGAGGTTTCATAGAGAGGCTGGAAGAGCATTTATGAATAGTGCTCCTCGTCTCTACAATGGTCTTCCTGCCAATATCAAGACGTCAGAAAACATCAGCATCTTCAAAAGGAGACTGAAGACACATCTTTCACGGTCTCATATGATTTGAGGAGGAAACGATTACACCAGAATTTCAACTATAGATATTCATGTGTGGGTGTGTGTGTGTGTGTGTGTGTGTGTGTGTGTGTGTGTGTGTGTGTGTTGTGTGTGTGTCTGAGAGAGAGAGAGAGAGAGAGAGTGAGAGAGAGAGAGATGTGAGAGAGAGAGAGTGGAGAGAGAGAGAGAGAGAGAGAGAGAGAGAGAG
>NW_026110510.1:0-50000 GCF_024679095.1 Eriocheir sinensis
AATAATGAAACGTATGTTCTGGGCGTAGTTTACCGACCTCCTAAATCAAATGAAGATATTGATGGAAATCTCTACGCAGAGATAAATAGAGTCATCAGAAATAAAAATGCAATAATATGCGGTGACTTCAATAACCCCTCCGTTAACTGGAATGCACTTTCTGGCGACAGAGAAGGCGAGAGATTAATTGACTTTGCACAAAATTAATTTCTTAATCAAACTGTTACCATGCCGACACGCGGATATAATATTCTTGATTTAATCTTCGCGACCGATAGTCATCTCATAACTGCCTGTGAGGTAAGCGAGCAATTAGCAAGCAGCGACCACATCATAATAAGATGTGCTTTGAATATTGAAACAAAAGCACGAAAAAACTCACTCTTAATACCTAATTATAGTTAAGCAAATTTTACGGACCTAAAAAGAGAACTGGCTTCAGTAAATTAGAATCATTAGCTCAACAACGTCAGCGTTCAAGAAATGTATAATCGTTTTACTGTACAAATCACAGCGAGCGTAAATAAATTCATCCCACTCAAGCCACGAAGGACTGATAATCAAAAACCGTTGTAGATAAATAATTACCTACAAAAAATTATCGTCGGAAAAAGAAAGTTGTATAAGAAATGTAAACTGACTCATGACTCACAGGATCACACAAATTACATCAATGGCAAGAGAGGGTGCGAAAGAAAAATCAGAAAACAGAAACGCGAGTATGAGATGAAAATATCACTCGATGCCAAGAAAAATCCCAGGTTATTTTTTAGTTACATGATAAACAAAAAAACTGTTAAAAATAATATCGGCCCACTACTATTAAGTGGCAAAACGATTAGTGATGATAAAGGCATGGCGTCGGTCCTAAATTCAACCTCAAGTAGCGTATTTACAAAAGAGAACATGACATCGATTCCAGCACCGAAGATAATTTTTCAAGGCCCTGAAGGACATAAGCTTGCATTGACCGACATTGATATCAGCGAAGTGCGTGCGTCCCTACAGAGAATAGATCCAAATAAATCTCCGAGCCCCGATAATTTATCTCCTCGTGTGTAAAGATAATGTAGTCAACAGCTAGAATTACCAATAACATTAATATTCAACAAGTCATTAGCACAGGCCAGTGTGCCTCTCGAGTGGAAAAAGGCCAAAATTACCCCGATCTTTAAAAAAGGAGAAAAAAATTATCGTCCTATCAGCCTTACGTCTGTCCTAGTGAAACTATTCGAAAAAATAATCAGGGATAAAATTATCACTTTCCTTGAAACAAATGAATTAATAACTGATAGTCAGCATGGATTTCGTAGTAATCGGTCTTGCCTTACGATTCTTTTAACCTTTTTCAACGATGTTTATACCTGTTGGGATGCCCGAAGCCCATATGACGTAATTTACCTAGATTTTCAGAAAGCATTTGATAAAGTTCCTCACGTTAGGCTTATCTCAAAACTGCGTTCCCACGGTATTAACGACCATCTATTTGCGTGGATTCATGACTGGCTCACCGACAGAGAACAACGTGTAGTTCTTAATGGTGAAGCATCGGATTGGCAACCCGTCACCAGTGGCGTGCCCCAAGGTTCGGTCCTGGGGCCAACACTATTCATAATTTACGTGAACGACTTAGAAACTGATATCCTATCAAAAGTAGCCAAATTCGCCGACGACACAAAATTAGGAGGTATGGTAATGAACAGTCAAAGTTGCGAGAACATTCAAATATACTTAATATGACTTGCCGACAGGAGCGAAAAATGGCAAATGAGTTTTAACGTAGATAAATGTAAAGTAATGCACATAGGTGAAAAAAATCCGAACTTTAGATATCAGATTCAAGGACATGAGCTCAGCGAGGTTAAAAAAGAAAAAGATCTTGGTGTTATTATCAGTAACACTCTTAAAATAAGCGATCAATGTTCTGCAGCGAGTAAAAAAGCCAATATGATGTTGGGATTAATCTCAAGAAACTTTGATTATAAATCACCCGAACTTATGAAGAGATTATATTTAGCATTTGTAATACCACACCTAGAATACGCCGTTCAGTTCTGGTCACCGAACTATATCAAAGGTCAAGTTTTGCTAGAAAAGATACAGCGACGATCAACCAAACAAATTTCAGCGCTCAGAAACTTGCCATATGACGAACGTTTAAAGCGTTTATATATGTTTTTCCTAAAAAAAAGCGAAGGATAAGAGGGGACTTAATTGAAGTGCTGAAAATCCTTAATGGGTTCGACAACATTAAGCCAGATAGTCTATTCCAGAGAGAAACCATCACAAGAACACGCAGCAACGGTATGAATTTAAAGGGAAATCGATGTAACACATTGGTGCGCAGAATTTTTTTTAAATAACAGAGTCGTCGATCACTGGAATAGACTCCCACCGTCAGTAGTTAGCGCACAGTGTATCAATAGCTATAAGTCTTCTTTGGATAAGTACTTCAGGGACATAAGATTATACTGACCCTTTTTCGCATATTTTCAGACAGATTGCAGCAAGACCTCAACCTATATTCATATAATTCTCCCCCACAACCTAGATTGCAAGTAGCGTAAGTTAACAATAAAATAAAGCAACAGTTAATGTTCGCATGACAGGTGGAGTGAGGTGTGGGTGCAGTAAGGTGACAGGTTGCTGGTGCGTGCAAAGTACCGCCGGTAAAACGAGGATCAAGCCTCCACCTGTGCCCCTGAAACTACACCTCACCCATCGTGAGTATTAAGGGGGGATTCTGTGGCTGCCCTGTGTAGGCCACTCGTCCTCTTCCAGTCTCCCAGTATTTCTATGTTCTTATGTTCTTATGTAATGAAGTCATTTTCCCCCACAGCTTAGGTTACCAGTAGTGTAAGTTAAGGGTAGTAACTTCCTCCTATTTCTCTCTTTACTGTAACATTTCCATGGCCGTTTCCTCCTTAAAGGTACATGGTGTTCTCTTCTAACTATTTCCTGCCGGCACGTTGCCGGAGGGAGAGGTGGGTGGGGAGGAGCCTTTATCTTTTCTGTCCTATCCTACCACACGTAGATTTCAAGTAGTAGCGGTAGTAAACAGATACCTTCGCCATAGACCGATAGGTCTTCTGGTGTCTGTTCTTCCTATGTATTCCTATGTAATGTTGTTGATGACATATTGAGGGCCGGAAGACATATGCCCACATACAGAGATAGATAGATAGATTGAGATAGTTTATTGACCACAGTAATAGGAATAAATGTTGATACTACACACACACACACACACACACACACACACACACACACACACACACACACACACACACTTTATAACATCCTGGTTAACTACCTTTTTTTTTTACCTCATTAAGTTAACAAACTAACCTAACCTTACCTAACCTAACAACCAAACCTAATCTTACCTTACCTAAGCTAACATAACAAAGCCTAACCTTACATAATGACCTTCCGATCATGAACAAAAATTCCTACCACTGAATGCTAAGAAGACAAGGTGGTGGTGGTGGTGACTGTGATGATGGTGGTAGTGATTGTGGAAGTAGTAGTAGTAGTAGTAGTAGTAGTAGTAGTAGTAGTGGTGCTTCCTGACATCCCATCGTTATCAGTAATATAGCGAAGAGCCCCACACAAACCAAAGCGAGATTCTATGGATGTGTATTACGTGTGTTCCATCCATCAGCCGTATTCTTTATTTTTGCTCCGAGTCGGGAAGGGAAACACGAGGGAAGGAGAAGGAAAAGGAGCGGAAACATCACAAAAAACATCCCTCATCCCAGCGTCACCACCACCTCCTCCTTGCCGTAAACAGGTGGTGTGTGTGTGTGTGTGTGTGTGTGTGTGTGTGTGTAGCTGTCACTTTAGTTTATGCGTCTGTCAGTCACCCAGTCGTGCTTGTCTGGTTATGATTTGTCTGTCTGTCTGTCTGTCTGTCTGTCTGTCTATCTATCTATTTATCCATCTATCTATCTGTGTCTGTCTTTATCTATTTCGTTCTGTTCTCTCTGCATATAAATGTCTGTCTGTCTCCAATTACCTGCCTCTCTGTCTGTCTGGTTGTTAATTTGTCTGTCTATCTGTCTGTTTAACCCCACCCCTCACACGCACGCCGTCCCCATCACCGCATCGTCCTGTCCCTCACACCGCCACCCCCGCCACCGTCTCCTGTCCCTCGCACGCCTTCCCCACCGCCGCCTTTTCCTGAACCATGCACGCCACCCCCGCCACCGTCTCATCCTGTCCCTCGAACGCCAACTCCGCCACCGCCTCCTCCTGTCCCTCACACACCACCCCCGCCACCGACTCCTCCCATCCCTCACACGCCTCCCCCGCCACCGCCTCCTCTTGTCCCTCACACGCCACCCCCGCCACCGCCTCCTCCTGTCCCTCACACGCCACCCCCGCCAACTCCTCTTCCTGCCCCTCACATGCCTCCCCCGCCGCCGCCTCCTCCTTTCCCTCGGACGCCACCCCAGCCACCGCCTCCTCCTGTCCCTCACACGCCACCCCCGCCACCACCTCCTCCTGTCCCTCACACGCCTCCCCCAACGCCGCCTTTTCCAGTACCTCGCACGCCATAACCCGCTACCTCCTCCTCCTGTCCCTCGCACGCCATCACCGCCACGGCCTCCTCGTGTCCCTAGCAAGCCACCCCCGCCACCGCCTCCTCCTGTCCCTCACACGCCACCCCCGCCACCGCCTCCTCCTGTCCCTCACACGCCACCCCCGACACCGCCTCCTCTTGACTCTCGCACGCCACCCCCGACACCGCCTCCTCCTGTCCCTCACACGCCTCCCCCACCACCGCCTCCTCCTGTCCCTCACACGCCAACCCCCACCACCGCCTCCTCCTGTTCCTCACACGCCTCCCCCGCCACCGCCTCCTCTTGTCCCTCACATGCCTCCCACGCAACCGCCTATTCCTGTAGCTCACACGCCACATCCGACACCGCCTCCTCCTGTCCCTCACACGCCTCCCCCACCACCGCCTCCTCCTGTCCCTCACACGCCTCCCCCGCCACCGCCTCCTCCTGTCCCTCACACGCCTCCCCCACCATCGCCTCCTCCTATCCCTCACACGCCATCACCGCCACCGCCTCCTCCTGACCCTCACACGCCTCCCCCGCCACCGCCTCCTCCTGTCCCTCGCAAGCCATCCCCGCCAGCGCCTCCTCCTGTCTCTCGCACGCCAACCCCGCCACCGCCTCCTCCTGTCCCTCGCACGCCTCCCACGCCACCGCCTCCTTCTGTCCTCACACGCCTCAACCGCCACCGCCTCCTCCTGTCTCTCGCACGACACCCCCGCCACCGCCTCCTCCTGTCCCTTCCCCGCCACCCCCGCCACCGCCTCCTCCTGTCCCTCGCACGCCACCCCCGCCACCGCCTCCTCCTGTCCCTTGCACGCCACCCCCGCCACCGCCTCCTCCTGTCTCTCGCACGACACCCCCGCCACCGTCTCCTGCTGTCCCTAGCACGAAACCCCCGCCACCGCCTCCTCCTGTCCCTCACACGCCTCCCCCAACGCCGCCTTTTCCAGTACCTCGCACGCCATAACCCGCTACCTCCTCCTCCTGTCCATCGCACGCCATCACCGCCACGGCCTCCTCGTGTCCCTAGCAAGCCACCCCCGCCACCGCCTCCTCCTGTCCCTCGCACGCCACCCCCGCCACCGCCTCCTCCTGTCCCTCGTACGCCACACCAGCCACCGCCTCTTCTGTCCCTCGCACGCCACCCCCGACACCGCCTCCTCCTGTCCCTCGCACGACACCCCCGCCACCGCCTCCTCCTGTCCCTCACACGCCACCCCCACCCCCGCCTCCTCCTGTCCCTCGCACGCCACCCCCGCCACCGCCTCCTTCTGTCCCTCGCACGCCACCCCCGTCAACGCCTCCTCCTGTCCATCGCACGCCACCCCCGACACCGCCTCCTTCTGTCCCTCGTACGCCACCCCCGCCACCGCCTCCTCCTGTCCCTCGCACGCCACCCCCGACACCGCCTCCTCCTGTCCCTCACACGCCTCCCCCACCACCGCCTCCTCCTGTCCCTCACACGCCAACCCCCACCACCGCCTCCTCCTGTTCCTTACACGCCTCCCCCGCCACCGCCTCCTCCTGTTCCTCACATGCCTCCCCCGCCACCGCCTCCTCCTGTCCCTCACACGCCACCCCGCCACCGCCTCCTCCTGTCCCTCACACGCCTCCCCCCCCACCGCCTCCTCCTGTCCCTCACACGCCAACCCCCACCACCGCCTCCTCCTGTTCCTCACACGCCTCCCCCGCCACCGCCTCCTCTTGTCCCTCACATGCCTCCCACGCAACCGCCTACTCCTGTAGCTCACACGCCACATCCGACACCGCCTCCTCCTGTCCCTCACACATCTCCCCCACCACCGCCTCCTCCTGTCCCTCCCCCGCCTCCCCCGCCACCGCCTCCTCCTGTACCCCACACGCCTCCCCCACCATCGCCTCCTCCTATCCCTCACACGCCATCACCGCCACCGCCTCCTCCTGACCCTCACACGCCTCCCCCGCCACCGCCTCCTCCTGTCCCTCGCAAGCCATCCCCGCCAGCGCCTCCTCCTGTCTCTCGCACGCCAACCCCGCCACCGCCTCCTCCTGTCCCTCGCACGCCTCCCACGCCACCGCCTCCTTCTGTCCTCACACGCCTCAACCGCCACCGCTTCCTCCTCCTGTCTCTCTCACGACTGCCCCGCCACCGCCTCCTCCTGTCTCTCGCACGACACCCCCGCCACCGCCTCCTCCTGTCCCTTGCCCGCCACCCCCGCCACCGCCTCCACCTGTCCCTTGCACGCAACATCTGCCACCGCCTCCTCCTGTCTCTCGCACGCCACCCACGCCACCGCCTCTTCCTATCCCTCGCACGCCACCCCCGCCACCGCCTCCTCCTGTCCCTCCCACGCCTCCCCCGCCACCGCCTCCTCCTGTCCCTCACACGCCTCCCCCGCCGCACCTTCGTCCTGTCCCTCGCACGCCAACAGCGCCGCAACTTCGTCCTGTCCATTGCACGCCTGCCCTGCCGCAGCTTCCTCCTGTCCCTTGCACGCCACCCCAGCCGTCACCTCCTCCTGTCCTTTGCACGCCACCCCAGCCACCGCCTCATCCTGTCCATTGCACGTCACACCCCCCACCGCCTCCTCCTGTCCATCGCACGCCACCCCCGCCACCGCCTCCTCCTGTCCTTTGCACGCCACCCCAGATACCGCCTCCTCCTGTCCCTTGCACGACACCTCCGCCGCCGCCTCCTCCTGTCCATCGCACGCCACCCCCGCCACCGCCTCCTCCTGTCCCTTGCACGCCACCCCCGCCACCGACTCCTCCTGTCCATCGCACGCCACCACTCGCCGCAGCCTCCTCTTGTCCCTCGCACGCCACCCCCATCGCCGACTCTTCCTGTCCCTCGCACGCCACCCCCATCGCCATATCCTCCTATCCCTCGCACGCCACCCCCATCGCCACCTCTTCCTGTCACTCGCACGCCACCCCCGTCGCCACCTCTTCCTGTCACTCGCACGCCACCCCCATCGCCACCTCTTCCTGTCCCTCGCACGTCACACCCGTCTCCACCTCTTCCTGTCACTCGCACGCCACCCCCATCGCCACCTCTTCCTGTCACTCGCACGCCACCCCCGTCGCCACCTCTTCCTGTCACTCGCACGCCACACCCATCGCAACCTCTTCCTGTCCCTCGCACGCCACACCCATCGCCACCTCTTCCTGTCCCTCGCACGCCACCCCCGTCGCCATATAATCCTGTCACTCACGCCACCCACATCGCCACCTCTTCCTGTCACTCGCACGCCACCCCCATCGCCACCTCTTCCTGTCACTCGCACGCCACCCCCGTCGCCATATCCTCCTATCCCTCGCACGCCACCCCCATCGCCACCTCTTCCTGTCACTCGCACGCCACCCCCGTCGCCATATCCTCCTATCCCTCGTACGCCACCCCCATCGCCACCTCTTCCTGTCACTCGCACGCCACCCCCGTCGCCATATAATCCAGTCACTCGCACGCCACCCCATCGCCACCTCTTCCTGTCACTCCACGCCACCCCGTCGCCATATAATCCTGTCACTCGCACGCCACCCCCATCGCCACCTCTTCCTGTCACTCGCACGCCACCCCCATCGCCACCTCTTCCTGTCACTCGCACGCCACCCCCATCGCCACCTCTTCATGTCACTCACGCCACCCCGTCGCCATATCCTCCTATCCCTCGCACGCCACCCCCGTCGCCATATAATCCTGTCACTCGCACGCCACCCCCGTCGCCATATAATCCTGTCACTCGCACGCCACCCCCGTCGCCACCTCTTCCTGTCCCTCGCACGCCACCCCCGTCGCCACCTCTTCCTGTCACTCGCACGCCACCCCCGTCGCCATATCCTCTCCTATCCCTCGCACGCCACCCCGTCGCCACCTCTTCCTGTCACTCGCACGCCACCCGCAGCGCCAACTCTTCCTGTCACTCGCACGCCACCCCCGTCGCCACCTCTTCCTGTCACTCGCACGCCACCCCCGTCGCCACCTCTTCCTGTCACTCGCACGCCACCCCCGTCGCCACCTCTTCCTGTCACTCGCACGCCACCCCCGTCGCCACCTCTTCCTGTCACTCGCACGCCACCCCCGTCGCCACCTCTTCCTGTCACTCGCACGCCACCCCCGTCGCCACCTCTTCCTGTCACTCGCACGCCACCCCCGTCGCCATATCCTCCTATCCCTCGCACGCCACCCCCGTCGCCACCTCTTCCTGTCACTCGCACGCCACCCCCGTCGCCACCTCTTCCTGTCACTCGCACGCCACCCCCGACGCCATATCCTCCTATCCTTCGCACGCCACCCCCGTCGCCACCTCTTCCTGTCCCTCGCACGCCACCCCCGTCGCCACCTCTTCCTGTCACTCGCACGCCACCCCCATCGCCACCTCTTCCTGTCCCTCGCACGCCACCCCCCTCGCCACCTCTTCCTGTCCCTCGCACGCCACCCCATAGCCATATCCTCCTCTCACTCGCACGCCACCCCCCTCGCCACCTCTTCCTGTCACTCGCACGCCACCCCCGTCGCCATATAATCCTGTCACTCGCACGCCACCCCCATCGCCACCTCTTCCTGTCACTCGCACGCCACCCCCATCGCCACCTCTTCCTGTCACTCGCACGCCACCCCCGTCGCCACCTCTTCCTGTCCCTCGCACGCCACCCCCGTCGCCACCTCTTCCTGTTACTCGCACGCCACCCCCGTCGCCACCTCTTCCTGTCACTCGCACGCCACCCCCGTCGCCACCTCTTCCTGTCACTCGCACGCCACCCCCGTCGCCATATCCTCCTATCCTTCGCACGCCACCCCATCGCAACCTCTTCCTGTCACTCGCACGCCACCCCGTCGCCATATAATCCTGTCACTCGCACGCCACCCCATCGCCACCTCTTCCTGTCACTCGCACGCCACCCCGTCGCCACCTCTTCCTGTCACTCGCACGCCACCCCCCATCGCCACCTCTTCCTGTCACTCGCACGCCACCCCCGTCGCCATATAATCCTGTCACTCGCACGCCACCCCCGTCGCCACCTCTTCCTGTCCCTCGCACGCCACCCCGTCGCCACCTCTTCCTGTCAATCGCACGCCACCCCGTCGCCACCTCTTCCTGTCACTCGCACGCCACCCCGTCGCCATATAATCCTGTCACTCGCCACCCCCGTCGCCACCTCTTCCTGTCACTCGCACGCCACCCCGTCGCCATATAATCCTGTCACTCGCCACCCCGTCGCCACCTCTTCCTGTCACTCGCACGCCACCCCGTCGCCATATCCTCCTATCCTCGCACGCCACCCCGTCGCCACCTCTTCCTGTCACTCGCACGCCACCCCCGTCGCCACCTCTTCCTGTCACTCGCACGCCACCCCCATCGCCACCTCTTCCTGTCCCTCGCACGCCACCCCCATCGCCACCTCTTCCTGTCCCTCGCACGCCACCCCCGTCGCCACCTCTTCCTGTCACTCGCACGCCACCCCCGTCGCCATATAATCCTGTCACTCGCACGCCACCCCCATCGCCACCTCTTCCTGTCACTCGCACGCCACCCCATCGCCACCTCTTCCTGTCACTCGCACGCCACCCCGTCGCCACCTCTTCCTGTCACTCGCACGCCACCCCGTCGCCATATAATCCTGTCCCTCGCCACCCCCGTCGCCACCTCTTCCTGTCCCTCGCACGCCACCCCCGTCGCCACCTCTTCCTGTCACTCGCACGCCACCCCCGTCGCCATATAATCCTGTCACTCGCACGCCACCCCCATCGCCACCTCTTCCTGTCCCTCGCACGCCACCCCCATCGCCACCTCTTCCTGTCCCTCGCACGCCACCCCCTTCGCCACCTCTTCCTGTCCCTCGCACGCCACCCCCATCGCCACCTCTTCCTGTCACTCGCACGCCACCCCCATCGCCATATCCTCCTGTCCCTCGCACGCCACCCCCATCGCCACCTCTTCCTGTCCCTCGCACGAGTAGTAACAAATGTACGGAAGTGGGGGGGACTGGAAGTGGGGGTTGGGGGGGTGAGCGGGGGGGTTACGGGAGTGGGGGTAATTTGCGGGGGGGTTACGGAAGAGGGGGTATCTAGCCCCCCCCCGCCCCCCCCCACACCCATCTCTTTTACCTTTTCACCCCCCCCCTCACCCCCCCCCCTCACCCCCACACGGACTAGCGGACGGACGCGAGAAGGTGACGGGAGGAGGGGTGCCCAGCAAGGAGGGGGTGACAGGAGAAGGATACTTGAAGGGTTAAGATAAGATCTTTCTTTGACCCTCGAATGACCACGAGATTATAATCACGGAAAAGGTTAAGGACATTAGGTTAATGACCAGGCTGAAATATGAATTTACTCTCTAATGCAAGTCCGAAAATAAAATAAAAAATCGCCATTGAACGTAAGACTCGATAAATTATTTAAGTTTTTGCTGGATGTATTGTATCATTATCTTCTTATTTCTCATTTCTCAACTTGTTTCTTCTTATTTCTTTCCTCAACTTATATATATTTTTTTTTACTCCGGTTATTTGGTGCCATCTAACCCTAAACACTGCAGCACCAAGTCTTTTTTTCTGATTTTGCATTAATTAATGTCTTATATCTCATTTAGTAACTTCTTTCTTATTTTTTCTTTTCTCAACTTGCATTTCTTTATTTTTTCGGCATGCTATTCGATTTCTTATTAACTTCTGCGTTGCCGCATCGAATGTTACTTTTTCCGTGAAAAAGGGATCGTAATAATGTGTGTGTGTGTGTGTGTGTGTGTGTGTGTGTGTGTGTGTGTGTGTGTTCCATTCCCCTCCGATTCTTGAGAAATCTGCGGCTAGCTCGAAATTTTGTGGGCCATCTTTTTAGCCGATTATATGCTCGAAGCGGAATTTAGTGAGGATTCTTATGGTATCTTCAAATTCCTCATACGTCTATTAGTTCCCGAGTTACACCGAGAAAACTGATTTTTTTCTCTCGGTAGGGGTGCCCAGCAGGGAGGGAGGGGGTGACAGGAAAGGGATACTTGAAGGGTTAAGATAAGATCTTTCTTTGACCTCGAATGACCACGAGATTGTAATCACGGAAAAGGTTAAGGACATTAGGTTAATGACCAGGCTGAAATATGAATTTACTCTCTAATGCAAGTCCGAAAATAAAATAAAAATCGCCATTGAACGTAAGACTCGATAAATTATTTAAGTTTTGCTGGATGTATTGTAGCATTATCTTCTTATTTATCATTTCTTAACTTGTTTCTTCTTATTTCTTTCCTCAACTTATATATATTTTTTTACTCCGGTTATTTGGTGCCATCTGACCCTAAACACTGCAGCACCAAACCTTTTTTTTCTGATTTTGCATTAATTAATGTCTTATATCTCATTTCTTAACTTCGATGTCATATGACCTTAGGCGTTGCCGCATCAATTTACCTTTTCCGTGAAAAAGGGATCGTAATGTGTGTGTGTGTGTGTGTGTGTGTGTGTGTGTGTGTTCCATTCCCTCCGATTCTTGAGAAATCTGCGGCTAGCTCGAAATTTTGTGGGCCATCTTTTTTAGCCGATTATATGCTCCGAAGCGGAATTTAGTGAGGATTCTTATGGTATCTTCAAATTCCTCATACGTCTATTAGTTCCCGAGTTACACAGAGAAAACTGAATTTTTTTTCTCTCGTCAGAGTAGCTTAACAAATAAAATCACTCATTAATTAATGTCTTATATCTCATTTCTTAACATATTTCTTCTTATTTCTTTTCTCAACTTGCATTTCTTTATATTTTCTGCCTGCTCTTCGGTGTCATATGACCTTAGACGTTGCCGCATCGAGTTTACCTTTTTCCGTGAAAAAGGGATCGTAATGTGTGTGTGTGTGTGTGTGTGTGTGTGTGTTCCATTCCCTCCGATTCTTGAGTAATCTGCGGCTAGCTCGAAATTTTGTGGGCCATCTTTTTAGTCGATTATATGCTCCGAAGCGGAATTTAGTGAGGATTCTTATGGTATCTTCAAATTCCTCATACGTCTATTAGTTCCCGAGTTACACCGAAAACTGAATTTTTTTCTCTCGTCAGAGTAGCATAACAAATAAAATCACTCATTAATTAATGTCTTATATTTCATTTCTTAACTTATTTCTTCTTATTTCTTTTCTCAACTTGCATTTCTTTATATTTTCTGCCTGCTCTTCGGTGTCATATGACCTTAGACGTTGCCGCATCGAGTTTACCTTTTTCCGTGAAAAGGGATCGTAATGTGTGTGTGTGTGTGTGTGTGTGTGTGTGTGTGTGTGTGTGTTCCCTCCGATTCTTGAGAAATCTGCGGCTAGCTCGAAATTTTGTGGGCCATCTTTTTAGCCGATTATATGCTCGAAGCGGAATTTAGTGAGATTCTTATGGTATCTTCAAATTCCTCATACGTCTATTAGTTCCCGAGTTACACCGAGAAAACAGATTTTTTTTCTCTCGTCAGAGTAGCATAACAAATAAAATCACTCATTAATTAATGTCTTATATTTCATTTCTTAACTTATTTCGTCTTATTTCTTTTCTCAACTTGCATTTCTTTATATTTTCTGCCAGCTCTTCGGTGTCATATGACCTTAGACGTTGCCGCATCAGGTTTACTTTTTTCCGTGAAAAAGGGATCGTGTGTGTGTGTGTGTGTGTGTGTGTGTGTGTGTGTGTGTGTGTGTGTGTGTGTGTGTGTGTGTGTTTTCCATTCCCCTCTGATTCTTTGTAAATCTGCTGCTTGCTCAAAATTTTGTGGGCCAACTTTTTTAGCCGAATATATGCTCCGAAGCGGAATTTAGTGAGGATTCTTATGGTATCTTCAAATTCCTCATGCGTCTATTAGTTCCCGAGTTACACCGAGAAAACTGAATGTTATTCTCTCGTCAGAGTATCCTAACAAATAAAAATCGCTCAGAGCTCCTCATCTACGTTCCTTAGAAAGATTGCCATATGTTACTATTAAGAAACTTATCCCAACAACTGCAAATTTGACGCACTTTCATCGAAAACTTAATTTTAATAATTTTTATTTACTTTTATGGCGCGTTTCGCGTCATCGTCCTCAGAACCTTTTACCCTTGATGACATGAAATGCGTCATCGTGCGCGAAGGGTTAAATAAGTCAGATTTATCTCAAATTCACTGTCTGGGCAGACAAATATTCGGAAAAGAAGGCAAACCAGTTTGTAGATATATATAAATATGCCGTATATTCACGTCCTTATGGATATCTTCTTGTTGATTAGGGTTTAAATACTCCTGAATCCTACAGTTTCGCTCAAACATTGTTGGAGAGCCTCCCAGATGAACGCGTATTCAATGGTGAACTCAGGAAAAAGGAACTCTTACATTCTATACTCCCAACATAACGAACCCTATGGTTTAAGCTCTCAGCTACTTCTGATCTTACTCTCTTAAGCCTTTGCAGTTACTTTCTTAAACCATCGAAGCCCGCCTTCCTGAAGTCAGGTATTAAGTCTTGTTTCTGCTGACTCTATCCTCCCATTTAATATTAAATTTAATTTCCTTATGATCACTGTTACCTAATGAACCCCCAACCTCAATGTTGCTTATTATGTCCTCTTTATTAGTTAACAACAAATCCAAAATATTTTCTTCCCTCCTTCGCACTGTTTTGTATATAGAACGAACTTACATTAGCTGAACCCACACTCCTGGAAGAAGCTAAAATTTTCTAAAGGCTACAATAAAGTCAATATGACCGATGAAGATACGGCACGTCACAATGAACAAACTCACTGTCTTCTCTGTAAATACGGGTTTTAAAAGGTAAAGGAGTAAAACATCATGACCATGAAAAATCAGGAAACAATTACATTGAAGCTTATTGTAATAGATGCAACCTTCAAATGAAAAAATCACAAATTGCAGCGTACTCTCATTGCACATTATGCGGATTACGACATGACGTTAATCCCGCGTGAATTAACGCTACCTGGCTTTGAAAATCAAACTAAGACCAAAACATTCAGTTCAGAAATACCATGAAGTCATCATAAATGACTTGAGATTTATTGACTCGTATGTCTTTATGTCTGGTTCACTCGCGGCTTTAGCGAACCAATTCATCAGCACTGGGAACGAGCCCATGTGCACAACAGATGTTGAAAGATGTGCCAGCACCTGCGTTACCATTATTGATCAAGGGAAAGCAGGTTTTTGTTATGACTATATGGACTCGATGGAACGACTTTCTGAGACACGTCTTCCATCCGCGAAGATTTTTCAATTCGCTTCAGAAGCAGAACTTTCCGAAAGTGATTATAAACATGCTCAGAATGTTTGGAAAGTAGCTGGATGTCAGAGCCTGATGGACTATTTGTTGCTTTATGTAAAAGTGGATGTTGGCCTTCTATGTGATGTCTTCCTAGAGGGAGGTATTTTGAAAACACAGTGGAGGTTGGATATTGTAAATTATGTTAGCCTGCCAGGATTTGCCTATGACTCTTTTTGTTAAAAACACAGCAGGAATTAGAGATGCTTAGTAGCCACACATATATCATTGCATTCAAACAAATGTGCGTGGGGCTACACAAGTGTTAATGCGTCGTTTTGTACCAATAACATCTACACGAACCCTCAGTTTAATCCAAAACATGATATAAACACTTTCCTTTCATATCTTGACTTCAACAGTCTTTATCCACTGTAATACAAGAGAAGTTACCATGTGGAGATATGAGAAAACTAGATGAGACAGAAATGCACTGGTTTTTGAGCGGGAGGGGCTAGGTCAATCAAGCAACCGATGGCGATTTTGGATACCTCATTCTGTGCAATACTGAGGCTGTCTCACGTGAAGTCATTGAAAACGGATGACCTCCACTGACCATCAGAAGACACAATATCATCAATAGAGATATATCGTCAGCCGCACACGAATGGTATGAAGAAGAAAACCGTCCAGTACCGTGTAAGAACATAAAACAGATTGGAACACATGTTGCTCAGGAGAAAATACTGTTTGCTCTGTCCTCCTTAAACTGCTATTCAACTAGGCCGGGTTGTTAAAAGTGCATGCTATTTATATGTTTAAGCAAAAGCACTTTCTTGCGGACTTCATTCAGGATAACATAGAAGCCCGCAAAGTGCTACTTGCCCTATCAAGAAAACTGCAATCAAGTGTATTTCAAACAGCATTTTGGTCGATACCTGATGAACGCGGCCAAATATAGTGAAGACATAGATATTGTCACCAACCGCGAAAAGTTTTTGAAGCTGGCCCGAAGTCCTTACTTTAAACGCGTTGTACCCCTCAATGATGGTCATGTAGTTGTAGTTCGCCATAAGAAATATTCACAGGCGAATCATCAAACTACATTGGCTACTACGTCCTAAAGCTGTCCAAGCTGCGACTATATGATTTCTTTTACAGTATCATGAAGGCTCATTACGGGGATCAGGCGAAACTGGTGTATTGTGACACTGATTCATAATAACAGAAACTGAAACTCTGATCTATTAACAGAGTACTCGCAGGAACCCTTTAAAAGCTATATAGACACAAGTAACTTTGGCTCCTCACATTCCTTGTACAACACAGACAAAAAGGCAAGCTCGGATTTCTCAAGTCTGAAGTGAGGAAAGAACCATCTCAGAATTTGTAGGTGTAAGAACAAAGTGCTACTCCATCCCCATGGCAGACAGTGACCGGTTGAGTTCAGCTAAGAGCGTTCCAAAGCTCATAAAGAAAAAAAAATTGCTCATCAGCGATACAAAGACGTCCTATTCCAGAAGCAAACATTTACCTTTGGCTATCAGGGATTCACAGTGCGTAATGGACGAATGAGTACAGTAAAATATCCCAAGAGAAGGATATCTGTAGTTCAGGACAAAAGACACTGCTTTAGCACCTTGGAGTTACGACCTTACGGTCATCCCGATAATTCTACAGGGGTAGAGGAGGAGGAGGAAGAAGGACGCTTTAATAATAATTTGAAAAAATTACAATAAACATTGAGTTTGTTTGACTTGTTTATATGTCCTTTATCAAAAAATGAATGAAAAAAACAATAATTGTCTTAAAATTTATTCGATTTGTGGAAACATGTAGACAAAACGCGTCTATGTTTCGATCTGGCTCATATAAAAAAAGAAAAAAAGACTCGCGAAATGTGCGCGGCGGCGGCAGCAGCGGGTCCTGCGGCGACATCATGCGACGACAGGATGCGACAGGATTGCGCGGGCTCGGGGCGGGGTCGGGGCGGGGCGGCAGCACTGGGGCTAGTGGTGGTGACGAGTGAGGTCCTGTATGGAGCCAGACCACTGATTTAAGCGTGTTATACAAACCACGATAAAGGAACTAGAAAATTATTTATGCTGAGAATAGCTTCGTGGAATGTAATACACTTCAATATGAAAAATCAATAAAGTCAATACTTACTTTTTATGAACACGTGTTAAATGTTTGATGTCATACGGGCATTATAAACTTGCTGTAAGCGAATCTCATCACGTGTTCATCATTCCTCGAATATTCGGTCTTGGACAACTCCATACAAATTTTTCAAGAGTTTCTCTTACACCCAAGTGTGAAACATTGTAGGCAAAGTACACGACATAAGCCCCGCACATCGCTTCGCGTGCTTTGAAGTCGAAATGCATTTTATATATCCTGAGCCCAGGGTAAGCAATATATTTAAAATAATCAGAGTATAATTTGAGGTCGAGCATAACTATCTAAGAACACTATCATGTCCGGTTCATAGTAGAGACAAATCCAGTGTCTCATTTCTCTTTTAGAATAACTTGGTAGTGCTGCCGCCCGCCCGCCCCGAGCCCACGCAATCCTGTCGCATCCTGTCGTCGCATGATGTCGCCGCAGGACCCGCTGGTGCCGCCGCCGCACATTTCATGAGTCTTTTTTTTCTTTTTTTTATATGAGCCAGATCGAAACATAGACGCGTTTTGTCTACATGTTTCCACAAATCGAATAAATTTTAAGACAATTATTGTTTTTTTCATTCATTTTTTGATAAAGGACATATAAACAAGTCAAACAAACTCAATGTTTATTGGAATTTGGTCAAATTATGATTACAGCTTCCTTCTCTTCCTCCTCCTCCTCTACCCCTGTAGAATTATCGGGATGACCGTAAGGTCGTAACTCCAAGGTGCTAAAGCAGTGTCTTTTGTCCTGAACTACAGATATCCCTCTCTTGGGATATTTTACTGTACTCATTCGTCCATTACGCACTGTGAATCCCTGATAGCCAAAGGTAAATGTTTGCTTCTGGAATAGGACGTCTTTGTATCGCTGATGAGCAATTTTTTTTCTTTATGAGCTTTGGAACGCTCTTAGCTGAACTCAACCGGTCACTGTCTGCCATGGGGATGGAGTAGCACTTTGTTCTTACACCTACAAATTCTGAGATGGTTCTTTCCCTCACTTCAGACTTGAGAAATCCGAGCTTGCCTTTGTTGTCTGTGTTGTACAAGGAATGTGAGGAGCTAAAGTTACTTGTGTCTATATAGCTTTTAAAGGGTTCCTGCAGTACTCTGTTAATAGATCAGGAGTTTCAGTTTCTGTTATTAAGGAATCAGTGTCACAATACACTAGTTTCGCCCGATCCCCGTAATGAGCCTTCATGATACTGTAAAGAAATCATATAGTCGCAGCTTGGACAGCTTTAGGACGTAGTAGCCAATGTAGTTTGGATGATTCGCCTGTGAATATTTCTTATGGCGAACTACAACTACATGACCATCATTGAGGGTACAACGCGTTTAAAGTAAGGACTTCGGGCCAGCTTCAAAAACTTTTCGCGGTTGGTGACAATATCTATGTCTTCACTATATTTGGCCGCGTTCATCAGGTATCGACCAAAATGCTGTTTGAAATACACTTGATTGCAGTTTTCTTGATAGGGCAAGTAGCACTTTTGCGGGCTTCTATGTTATCTGAATGAAGTCCGCAAGAAAGTGCTTTTGTAAACATATAAATAGCATGCACTTTTAACAACCCGGCCTAGTTGAATAGCAGTTTAAGGAGGACAGAGCAAACAGTATTTTCTCCTGAGCAACATGTGTTCCAATCTGTTTTATGTTCTTACACGGTACTGGACGGTTTCTTCTTCATACCATTCGTGTGCGGCTGACGATATATCTCTATTGATGATATTGTGTCTTCTGATGGTCAGTGGAGGTCATCCGTTTTCTCAATGACTTCGTGAGACAGCCTCAGTATTGCACAGAATGAGGTATCCAAAATCGCCATCAGTTGCTTGATTGACCTAGCCCCCTCCGCTCAAAAACCAGTGCATTTCTGTCTCATCTAGTTTTCTCATATCTCCACATGGTAACTTCTCTTGTATTACAGTGGGATAAAGACTGTTGAAGTCAAGATATGAAAGGAAAGTGTTTCTATCATGTTTTGGATTAAACTGAGGGTTCGTGTAGATGTTATTGGTGCGTACAAAACGACGCACAACACTTGTGTAACCCCACGCACATTTGTTTGAATGCAATGATATATGTGTGGGCTACTAAGCATCTCTAATTCCTGCTGTGTTTTAACAAAAAGAGTCATAGGCAAATCCTGGCAGGCTAACATAATTTACAATATCCAACCTCCACTGTGTTTTCAAAATACCTCTCCCCTCTGGAAGACATCACATAGAAGGCCAACATCCACTTTTACATAAAGCAACAAATAGTCCATCAGGCTCTGACATCCAGCTACTTTCCAAACATTCTGAGCATGTTTATAATCACTTTCTGAAAGTTCTGCTTCTTGAAGCGAATTGTAAAAAATCTTCGCGGGATGGAAGACGTGTCTCAGAAAGTCGTTCCATCGAGTCCATATAGTCATAACAAAAACCTGCTTTCCTTGATCAATAATGGTAACGCAGGTGCTGGCACATCTTTCAACATCTGTTGTGTGCACATGGGCTCGTTCCCAGTGCTGATGAATTGGTTCGCTAAAGCCGCAGTGAACCAGACAGAAAGACATACTAGTCAATAAATCTCAACTCATTTATGATGACTTCATGGTATTTCTGAACTGAATGTTTTTGTCTTAGTTTGATTTTCTTAGCCAGGTAGCGTTAATGCTCGCGGGATTAACGTCATGTCGTAATCCGCATAATGTGCAATGAGAGTACGCTGCAATTTGTGATTTTTCATTTGAAGGTTGCATCTATTACAATAAGCTTCAATGTAATTGTTTCCTGATTTTTCATGGTCATGATGTTTTACTCCTTTACCTTTTAAAACCCGTATTTACAGAGAAGACAGTGAGTTTGTTCATTGTGACGTGCCGGATCATCATCAGTCATATTGACTTTATTGTAGCCTTTAGAAAATTTTAGCTTCTTCCAGGAGTGTGGGTTCAGCTAATGTAAGTTCGTTCTATATACAAAACAGTGCGAAGGAGGAAGAAAATATTTTGGATTTGTTGTTAACTAATAAAGAGGACATAATAAGCAACATTGAGGTTGGGGGTTCATTAGGTAACAGTGATCATAAGGAAATTAAATTTAATATTAAATGGGAGGATAGAGTCAGCAGAAACAAGACTTAATACCTGACTTCAGGAAGGCGGGCTTCGATGGTTTGAAAGTAACTGCAAAGGCTTAAGAGTAAGATCAGAAGTAGCTGAGAGCTTAAACCATAGGGTTCGTTATGTTGGGAGTATAGAACGTGTAAGAGTTCCATTTTCCTGGAGTTCACCATTGGAATACGCGTTCATCTGGGAGGCTCTCCAACAATGTTTGAGCGAAACTGTAGGGATTCAGGAGTATTTAAACCCTAATCAACAAGAAGATATCCATAAGGACGTGAATATACGGCATATTTATATATATCTACAAACTGGTTTGCCTTCTCTTTTCCGAATATTTGTCTGCCCAGACAGTGAATTTGAGATAAATCTGACTTATTTAACCCTCTCGCGCACGATGACGCATTTCATGTCATCAAGGGTAAAAGGTTCTGGCGGACGATGACGCGAAACGCGCCATAAAGTAAATAAAAAATTATTAAAAATTAAGTTTTCGATGAAAGTGCGTCAAATTTGCAGTTGTTGGGATAAGTTTCTTAATAGTAACATATGGCAATCTTTCTAAGGAACGTAGATGAGGAGCTCTGAGCGATTTTTATTTGTTAGGATACTCTGACGAGAGAATAACATTCAGTTTTCTCGGTGTAACTCGGGAACTAATAGACGCATGAGGAATTTGAAGATACCATAAGAATCCTCACTAAATTCCGCTTCGGACATATATTCGGCTAAAAAGTTGGCCCTACAAAATTTTGAGCAATCAGCATATTTCTCAAGAATAAGAGTTGTATGGAACAAACACACACACACTCACACACACACGCACACACACAAACACACACACACGATCCCTTTTCACGGAAAAAAGTAAACTCGATGCAGCAACGTCTAAGGTCATATGACACCGAAGAGCAGGCAGAAAATATAAAGAAATGCAAGTTGAGAAAAGAAATAAGACGAAATAAGTTAGAAATGAAATATAAGACATTAATTAATGAGTGATTTTATTTGTTATGCTACTCTGACGAGAGAAAAAAATCAGTTTTCTCGGTGTAACTCGGGAACTAATAGACGTATGAGGAATTTGAAGATACCATAAGAATCCTCACTAAATTCCGCTTCGAGCATATAATCGGCTAAAAAGATGGCCCTAAAATTTCGAGCTAGCCGCAGATTTCTCAAGAATCGGAGAATGGAACACACACACACACACACACACACACACACACACACACATGATCCCTTTTCACGGAAAAAGGTAAACTCGATGGCAACGTCTAAGGTCATATGACACCGAAGAGCAGGCAGAAAATATAAAGAAATGCAAGTTGAGAAAAGAAATAAGAAGAAATAAGTTAAGAAATGAAATATAAGACATTAATTAATGAGTGATTTTTATTTGTTATGCTACTCTGACGAGAGAAAAAAAATTCAGTTTTCTCGGTGTAACTCGGGAACTAATAGACGTATGAGGAATTTGAAGATACCATAAGAATCCTCACTAAATTCCGCTTCGGAGCATATAATCGTCTAAAAAAGATGGCCCTAAAATTTCGAGCTAGCCGCAGATTACTCAAGAATCGGAGGCGAATGGCACACACACACACACACACACACACGATCCCTTTTTCACGGAAAAAGGTAAACTCGATGCGGCAACGTCTAAGGTCATATGACACCGAAGAGCAGGCAGAAAATATAAAGAAATGCAAGTTGAGAAAAGAAATAAGAAGAAATATGTTAAGAAATGAGATATAAGACATTAATTAATGAGTGATTTTTATTTGTTAAGCTACTCTGACGAGAGAAAAAAAATTCAGTTTTCTCGGTGTAACTCGGGAACTAATAGACGTATGAGGAATTTGAAGATACCATAAGAATCCTCACTAAATTCCGCTTCGGAGCATATAATCGGCTAAAAAAGATGGCCCACAAAATTTCGAGCTAGCCGCAGATTTCTCAAGAATCGGAGGGGAATGGAACACACACACACACACACACACACACACACACACACACATGATCCCTTTTTCACGGAAAAAGGTAAATTCGATGCGGCAACGCCTAAGGTCATATGACATCGAAGTTAAGAAATGAGATATAAGACATTAATTAATGCAAAATCTGAAAAAAAAAAGACTTGGTGCTGCAGTGTTTAGGGTTAGATGGCACCAAATAACCGGAGTAAAAAAAAATATATATAAGTTGAGGAAAGAAATAAGAAGAAACAAGTTGAGAAATGAGAAATAAGAAGATAATGATACAATACATCCAGCAAAAACTTAAATAATTTATCGAGTCTTACGTTCAATGGCGATTTTTTATTTTATTTTCGGACTTGCATTAGAGAGTAAATTCATATTTCAGCCTGGTCATTAACCTAATGTCCTTAACCTTTTCCGTGATTACAATCTCGTGGTCATTCGAGGGTCAAAGAAAGATCTTATCTTAACCCTTCAAGTATCCCTTCTCCCGTCACCCCCCCCTCCTGCTGGGCACCCCTACCGAGAGAAAAAAATCAGTTTTCTCGGTGTAACTCGGGAACTAATAGACGTATGAGGAATTTGAAGATACCATAAGAATCCTCACTAAATTCCGCTTCAGACATATAATCGGCTAAAAGATGTCCCACAAAATTTAGAGCTCGCCTCAGATTTCTCAAGAATCTGAGTTTTTCTAACACACACACACACACACACACACACACACACACACACACACACACACACACACATGATCCCATTTTCACGGAAAAAGGTAAATTCGATGCGGCAACGCCTAAGGTCATATGACATCGAAGAGCATGCAGAAAATATAAAGAAATGCAAGTTGAGAAAAGAAATAATAAGAAAGAAGTTAAGAAATGAGATATAAGACATTAATTAATTCAAAATCAGAAAATAAAAGACTTGGTGCTGCAGTGTTTAGGGTTAGATGGCACCAAATAACCGGAGTAAAAATAAATATATATAAGTTGAGGAAAGAAATAAGAAGAAACAAGTTGAGAAATGAGAAATAAGAAGATAATGATACAATACATCCAGCAAAACTTAAATAATTTATCGAGTCTTACGTTCAATGGCGATTTGTATTGTATTTTCGGACATGCATTAGAGAGTAACTACATAGTTCAGCCTGGTCATTAACCAAATGTCCTTAACCTTTTCCGTGATTCTAATCTCGTGGGCATTCGAGGGTCAAAGACAGAGCTTAGCTTAACCCTTCAAGTTTCCCTTCTCCGTCACCCCCCTCCTCCTGCTGGGCACTCCCGTCACCTTCTCGCTTCCGTACGCTAGTCCGAGTGGGGGGGTGAGGGGGTGAAAAGGTAAAGAGATGGGTGTGGAGGTTAGGGAGGGGGGGTCAGATACCCCTCTTCCGTAACCCCCCCGCAAAGGACCCCCACTCCCGTAACCCCCCCGCTCACCCCCCCAACCCCCACTTCCAGTCCCCCCCACTTCCAGTCCCCCCCCCTTCCGTACATTTGTTACTACTCGCACGCCACCCCCCTTCTCCACCTCTTCCTGTCACTCGCACGCCACCCCCATCGCCACCTCTTCCTGTCACTCGCACGCCACCCCAATCGCCATATCCTCCTGTCCCTCGCACGCCACCCCCATCGCCACCTCTTCCTGTCCCTCGCACGCCACCCCCCTTCTCCACCTCTTCCTGTCCCTCGCACGCCACCCACATCGCCACCTCTTCCTGTCCCTCGCACGCCACCCCCATCGCCATATCCTCCTGTACCTCGCCACCCCCCATCTCCACCTCTTCCTGTCCCTCGCACGCCACCCCCATCGCCACCTCTTCCTGTCCCTCGCACGCCACCCCATCGCCACCTCTTCCAGTCCCTCGCACGCCACCCCATCGCCATATCCTTCTGTCCCTCGCACGCCACCCCCATCGCCACCTCTTCCTGTCCCTCGCACGCCACCCCCATCGCCACCTCTTCCTGTCCCTCGCACGCCACCCCCATCGCCACCTCTTCCTGTCCCTCGCACGCCACACCCATCGCCACCTCTTCCTGTCCGCCGCACGCCACCCCCATCGCCACCTCTTCCTGTCCCTCGCACGCCACCCCCATCGCCACCTCTTCCTGTCCGCCGCACGCCACCCCCATCGCCACCTCTTCCTGTCCCTCGCACGCCACCCCCATCGCCATATCCTCCTGTCCCTCGCACGCCACACCCATCGCCACCTCTTCCTGTCCCTCGCACGCCACCCCCATCGCCACCTCTTCCTGTCCCTCGCACGCCACCCCCATCGCCACCTCTTCCTGTCCCTCGCACGCCACCCCATCGCGACCTCTTCCTGTCCCTCACGCCACCCCATCGCCACCTCTTCCTGTCCTCGCACGCCACCCCATCGCCAAATCCTCCTGTCCCTCGCACGCCACCCCCATCGCCACCTCTTCCTGTCCCTCGCACGCCACCCCCCACCTCTTCCTGTCCCTCTTTGCGCCACCCCCATCGCCACCTCTTCCTGTCCCTCGCACGCCACCCCCATCGCCACCTCTTCCTGTCCCTCACACGCCACCCCAATCTCCACCTCTTGCTGTCCCTCTCATGCCACCCCCATCGCCACCTCTTCCTGTCCCTCGCACGCCACCCCCATCGCCACCTCTTCCTGTCCCTCGCACGCCACCCCATCGCGACCTCTTCCTGTCCATCACGCCACCCCATCGCCACCTCTTCCTGTCCCTCGCACGCCACACCCATCGCCACCTCTTCCTGTCCATCGCACGCCACCCCCATCGCCACCTCTTCCTGTCCATCGCACGCCACACCCATCGCCACCTCTTCCTGTCCCTTGCACGCCACCCCCATCGCCACCTCTTCCTGTCCATCGCACGCCACCCCCATCGCCACCTCTTCCTGTCCATCGCACGCAACCCCAATCGCCACCTCTTCCTGTCCATCGCACGCCACCCCCATCGCCACCTCTTCCTGTCCATCGCAAGACACCCCCTTCGCCACCTCTTCCTGTCCATCGCAAGACACCCACTTCGCCACCTCTTCCTGTTCCTCGCACGCCACCCACATCGCCACCTCTTCCTGTCCCTCGCACGCCACCCCATCGCCACCTCTTCCTGTCCCTCGCACGCCACCCCCATCGCCACCTCTTCCTGTCCATCGCACGCCACCCCCATCGCCACCTCTTCCAGTCCCTCGCACGCCACCCCCATCGCCACCTCTTCCTGTCCATCGCACGCCACCCCCATCGCCATATCATTCTTTCCCTCGAACGCCACCCCCATCGCTACCTCTTCCAGTCCCTCGCACGCCACCCCCATCGCCACCTCTTCCTGTCCCTCGCACGCCACCCCCATCGCCACCTCTTCCTGTCCATCGCACGCCACCCCCATCGCCACCTCTTCCTGTCCATCGCACGCCACCCCCATCGCCACCTCTTCCTGTCCATCGCACGACACCCCCATCGCCACCTCTTCCTGTCCATCGCACGCCACCCCCATCGCCACCTCTTCCTGTCCATCGCACGCCACCCCAATCGCCACCTCTTCCTGTCCCTCGCACGCCACCCCCATCGCCACCTCTTCCTGTCCCTCGCACACCACCCCCATCGCCACATCCTCCTATCCCTCCCACGACAGCCCCATCGCCAGATCTTCCTGTCCATCGCACGCCACCCCCATCGCCACCTCTTCCTGTCCCTCGCACGCCACCCCATCGCCATATCCTCCTGTCCCTCGCACGCCACCCCCATCGCCACATCTTCCTGTCCCTCGCACGCCACCCCCATCGCCAACTCTTCCTGTCCATCGCACGCCACCCCCATCGCCATATCCTCCTGTCCCTCGCACGCCACCCCCATCGCCACCTCTTCCTGTCTCTCGCACGCCACCCCCCATCTCCACCTCTTCCTGTCCCTCGCACGCCACCCCAATCGCCACCTCTCCCAGTCCCTCGCACGCCACCCCCATCGCCACCTCTTCCTGTTCCTCGCACGCCACACCCATCGCCACCTCTTCCTGTCCCTCGCACGCCACCCCCAACGCCACCTCTTCCTGTCCCTCGCACGCCACCCCCATCGCCATATCCTCCTGTCCCTCGCACGCCACCCCCATCGCCACCTCTTCCTGTCCCTCGCACGCCACCCCCATCGCCAGATCCTCCTGTCCCTCGCACGCCACCCCCATCGCCACCTCTTCCTGTCCCTCGCACGCCACCCCCATCGCCACCTCTTCCTGTCCCTCGCACGCCACCCCCATCGCCATATCCTCCTGTCCCTCGCACGCAACCTCAATCGCCACCTCTTCCTGTCCCTCGCACGCCACCCCCATCGCCATATCCTCCTGTCCTTCGCACGCCATTACCATCGCCGCTTCCTCTTGTATCTCGCACGCCACCCCCATCGCCACCTCTTCCTGTCCCTCCCACGCGTCCCACACCGCCGCCTTTTCCAGTACCTCACACGCCATCACCGCCACCGCCTCCTCCTGTCCCTCACACGCCTCCAACACCGCCGCCTTTTCCAGTACCTCACACGCCATCACCGCCACCGCCTCCTCCTGTCCCTCACACGCCTCCAACACCGCCGCCTTTTCCAGTACCTCACACGCCATCATCGTCACCGCCTACTCCTGTCCCTCGCACGACACCCCCGCCACTGCCTCCTCCTGTCCCTCACACGCTACCACCACAACCGCCTTCTCCTGTCCCTCACACGCCTCCCACACGGCCGCCTTTTGCATTACCTCACACGCCATCACCGCCACCGCCTCCTGTCCCTCGCACGACACCCCCGCCACCGCCTCCTCCTGTCCCTCACACGCCTCCCCCGCCACCGCCTCCTCCTGTCCCTCAAACGCCACCCCCGCCACCACCTCTTCCTGTCCCTCGCACGCCACCCCCGCCACCGCCTCCTCCTGTCCCTCACACGCCACACCCGCCACCGCCTTCTCCTGTCCCTCACACGCCTTCCACACCGCCGCCTTTTCCAGTACCTCACACGCCATCACCGCCACCGCCTCCTGTCCCTCGCACGACACCCCCGCCACCGCCTCCTCCTGTCCCTCACACGCCTTCCACACCGCCGCCTTTTCCAGTACCTCACAAGCCATCACCGCCACCGCCTCCTGTCCCTCGCACGACATCCCCGCCACCGCCTCCTCGTGTCCCTCACACGCCTCCAACACCGCCGCCTTTTCCAGTACCTCACACGCCATCACCCCCACCGCCTCCTCCTGTCCCTCACACGCCTCCAACACCCCCGCCTTTTCCAGTACCTCACACGCCATCATCGTCACCGCCTACTCCTGTCCCTCGCACGACACCCCCGCCACTGCCTCCTCCTGTCCCTCACACGCTACCACCACAACCGCCTTCTCCTGTCCCTCACACGCCTCCCACACGGCCGCCTTTTGCATTACCTCACACGCCATCACCGCCACCGCCTCCTGTCCCTCGCACGACACCCCCGCCACCGCCTCCTCCTGTCCCTCATACGCCTCCCCCGCCACCGCCTCCTCCTGTCCCTCAAACGCCACCCCCGCCACCACCTCTTCCTGTCCCTCGCACGCCACCCCCGCCACCGCTTCCTCCTCTCCCTCACACGCCACACCCGCCACCGCCTTCTCCTGTCCCTCACACGCCTTCCACACCGCCGCCTTTTCCAGTACCTCACACGCCATCACCGCCACCGCCTCCTGTCCCTCGCACGACACCCCCGCCACCGCCTCCTCCTGTCCCTCACACGCCTTCCACACCGCCGCCTTTTCCAGTACCTCACACGCCATCACCGCCACCGCCTCCTGTCCCTCGCACGACATCCCCGCCACCGCCTCCTCCTGTCCCTCACACGCCACTCCCGCCACCGCCTCCTCCTGTCCCTCCCACGCCACTCCCGCCACCGCCTCCTCCTGTCCCTCACACGCCACCCCCACTGCCGCCTTTTCCAGTACCTCGCACGCCATCCCCGCCACCGCCTCCTCCTGTCCCTCGCACGCCATCACCGCCACCGATTTCTCCTGTCCCTCGCACTCCACCCCCACCACCGCCTCCTCCTGTCCCTCGCACGCCACCCCCGACACCGCCTCCTCCTGTCCCTCGCACGCCATCACCGCCACCGATTTATCCTGTCCTTCGCACTCCACCCCCACCACCGCCTCCTCCTGTCCCTCGCACGCCACCCCCGCCACCGCCTCCTCCTGTCCCTCGCACGCCACCCCCGCCACCGCCTTCTCTGTCCCTCGCAAGCCACCCCCGACACCGCCTCCTCCTGTCCCTCGCACGACACCCCCGCCACCTCCTCCTCCTGTCCCTCACACGCCACCCCCACCACCGCCTCCTCCTGTCACTCGCACGCCACCCCCGCCACCGCCTCCTCCTGTCCCTCGCACGTCACCCCTACCACCGCCTCCTCCTGTCCCTCGCACGCCACCCCCAACACCGCCTCCTCTTGTCCCTCGCACGCCACCCCCGACATCGCCTCCTCCTGTACCTCGCACGCCAACCCGGACACCGCCTCCTCCTATCTATCGAACGTCATCCCCACCACCGCCTCCTACTGTCCCTCGCACGTCACCCCCGCCACCGCCACCTGCTGCCCTTCGCACGGAACCCCCGCCACCGTCTCCTACTGTCCCTACAACGTCAACCCCTCCACAGCCTCCTACTCTCCCCCGAGACCACTTCCTCCGGTCCCTCCTACGCCACCCACGCCACCGCCTCCTACTGTCCCTCGAGCGCAACCCCTGCCACCTCCTCCTCCTGTCCCTTGCACGCCAACTCGGCCACCGCCTCCTCCTGTACCTCGCACGCCAACCCGACCACCGCCTCCTCCTTTTCTTCCCACGCAACTCCCGCCACCGTTTCCTCCTGTCCCTCCCACGCCACACCCGCCACAGCCTCCTCCTGTCCCTCGCACGCCACCCCCGACACCGCTTCCTCGTCTCCCTCGCACGCCACCACCGCCACCGCCTCTTCGTGTCCCTCATGCACCCACCCGCCACCGCCTCTACCTGTCCTTCCCACGCCACCCCGGCCACCGCCTCCTACTGTCCCACACACCGAACCCCCGCCAAAGCCTCCTACTGTTACTCGCACCCCAACCCCGCCATAGCCTAATCCTGCCATTCGCATGCAACCCCCGCAACTGCCTCCTACTGTCCCTACAACGTCAACCCCTCCACAGCCTCCTACTGTCCCTCGCACGCCACCCCCGAGACCACTACCTCCGGTCCCTACCACACCAACCACGCCACCGCCTCCTACTGTCCCTCGAACGCAACCCCTGCCATCTCCTCCTCCTGTCCCTCGCACGCCAACTCGGTCACCGCCTCCTCCTGTACCTGCCACGCCAACCCGACCACCGCTTCCTCCTTCTCTTCCCACGCCACTCCCGCCACCGTTTCCTCCTGTCCATCCCACGCCACACCCGCCACAGCTTCCTCCTGTCCCTCGCACGCCACCCACGACACCGCTTCCTCCTCTCCCTCGCACGCCAATCCCGCCACCGCCTCCTCCTGTCCCTCGCACTCCAACCCGGCCACCGCCTCCTCCTGTCCCTAGCACGCCACCCCTACCACCACCTCTTCCTATCTATCAAACGCCGCCACCGCCTCCTCCTGTCCCTCGCACGCCACCCCCGCCACCACTGCATCCTGTCCCTCGCACTTCACCCCCGCCACCGCCTCCTCCTGTCCCTCGCACGCCACCCCCGCCACCGCCTCTTCCTGTCTCGTCACCCCCGCCACCGCCTCTTCCTGTCCCTCGCACTTCACCCCCGCCACCGCCTCTTCCTGTCCCTCGCACTTCACCCCCGCCACCGCCTCTTCCTGTCCCTCGCACTTCACCCCCGCCACTGCCTCTTTATGTCCCTCTCATGCCACCCCCGCCACCGCCTCTTCCTGTCCCTCGCACTTCACCCCCGCCACCGCCTCTTCCTGTCCCTCGCACTTCACCCCCGCCACTGCCTCTTTATGTCCCTCTCATGCCACCCCCGCCACCGCCTCTTCCTGTCCCTCGCACTTCACACCCGCCACCGCCTCCTCCGGTCCCTCCTACGCCACCCACGCCACCGCCTCCTACTGTCCCTCGAGCGCAACCCCTGCCACCTCCTCCTCCTGTCCCTTGCACGCCAGCTCGGCCACCGCCTCCTCCTGTACCTCGCACGCCAACCCGACCAACGCCTCCTCCTTTTCTTCCCACGCAACTCCCGCCACCGTTTCCTCCTGTCCCTCCCACGCCACACCCGCCACAGCCTCCTCCTGGCCCTCGCACGCCACCCCCGACACCGCTTCCTCGTCTCCCTCGCACGCCACCACCGCCACCGCCTCTTCGTGTCCCTCGCATGCCAACCCCGCCACCGCCTCTACCTGTCCTTCCCACGCCACCCCGGCCACCGCCTCCTACTGTCCCACACACCGAACCCCCGCCAAAGCCTCCTACTGTTACTCGCACCCCAACCCCGCCAAAGCCTAATCCTGCCATTCGCATGCAACCCCCGCCACTGCCTCCTACTGTCCCTACAACGTCAACCCCTCCACAGCCTCCTACTGTCCCTCGCACGCCACCCCCGAGACCACTACCTCCGGTCCCTACCACACCAACCACGCCACCGCCTCCTACTGTCCCTCGAACGCAACCCCTGCCATCTCCTCCTCCTGTCCCTCGCACGCCAACTCGGTCACCGCCTCCTCCTGTACCTGCCACGCCAACCCGACCACCGCTTCCTCCTTCTCTTCCCACGCCACTCCCGCCACCGTTTCCTCCTGTCCCTCCCACGCCACACCCGCCACAGCTTCCTCCTGTCCCTCGCACGCCATCCACGACACCGCTTCCTCCTCTCCCTCGCACGCCACCCCCGCCACCGCCTCCTCCTGTCCCTCGCACTCCAACCCGGCCACCGCCTCCTCCTGTCCCTAGCACGCCACCCCTACCACCACCTCTTCCTGTCCCTCGCACGCCACCCCCGCCACCGCTTCATCCTGTCCCTCGCACTTCACCCCCGCCACCGCCTCTTCCTGTCCCTCGCACGCCACCCCCGCCACCGCCTCTTCCTGTCCCTCGCACTTCACCCCCGCCACCGCCTCTTCCTGTCCCTCGCACTTCACCCCCGCCACCGCCTCTTCCTGTCCCTCGAACTTCACCCACGCCACTGCCTCCTACTGTCCCTCCTCCGCCACCCCCGCCACTGCCTCTTTATGTCCCTCGCACTTCACCCCCGCCACTGCCTCTTTATGTCCCTCGCAGTTCACCCCCGCCACTGCCTCTTTATGTCCCTGCAGTTCACCCCCCCCCACTGCCTCTTTATGTCCCTCGCACGCCACCCCTCACTGCCTCTTTGTCCCTCATGCCACCCCACACTGCCTCTTCCTGTCCCTCGCACTTCACCACCGCCACTGCCTCTTCCTGTCCCTCGCACTTCACCACCGCCACTGCCTCTTTATGTCCCTCGCACGCCACCCCCGCCACCGCCTCTTCCTGTCCCTCACTTCACCACCCTGCCTCTTCTGTCCCTCACGCCACCCCGCCACCGCCTCTTCCTGTCCCTCGCACGCCACCCCCGCCACCGCCTCTTCCTGTCCCTCGCACTTCACCCACGCCACCGCCTCTTCCTGTCCCTCGCACTTCACCCCCGCCACCGCCTCTTCCTGTCCCTCGCACTTCACCCCCGCCACCGCCTCTTCCTGTCCCTCGCACGCCACCCCCGCCACCGCCTCTTCCTGTCCCTCGCACTTCACCCCCGCCACCGCCTCTTCCTGTCCCTCACGCCACCCCCCCCACCACCTCCTTCCCTGTCCTCGCACTTCACCCCGCCACCGCCTCTTCCTGTCCCTCGCACCACCCCACCACGGCCTCTTCCTGTCCCTCCCACGCCACCCCCGCCACCGCCTTTTCCTGTCCCTCGCACTTCACCCCCGCCACCGCCTCTTCCTGTCCCTCGCACTTCACCCCCGCCACCGCCTCTTCCTGTCCCTCCCACGCCACCCCCACCGCCTCTTCCTGTCCCTCGCACTTCAATTCCCCTGCCACTGCCTCTTCCTGTCCCCTCGCACTTCACCCCGCCACCGCCTCCTCCTGTCCCTCACACGCCACCCCCCACCGCCTCTTCCTGTCCCTCACTTCCCCCACCGCCACCTCTTCCTGTCCCTCCACGCCACCCCCGCACCGCCCTCTTCCTGTCCCTTCACCACCGCCACTGCCTCTTCCTGTCCCTCCCGCCACCCCCCCGCCACTTCGCACCCTCGCCTGTCCCTCTCTGTCCCTCCCCCACCCCACCGCCTCTTCCTGTCCCTCAGACTTCACCCCCGCCACCTGCCTCCTCCTGTCCCTCCACTTCACCACCCCACCGCCTCCTCCCTCCCTGTCCTCACGCCACCCCCACCACCTCCTCCTGTCCCGTCACGCAACCCCCGCCACCGCTTCCTCCTGTCCCTCTCACGCCACCCCCGCCACCGCCTCCTCCTGTCCCTCGCACGCCAACCCGTCCACCGCCTCCTCCTCTCCATCACACGCCACCCCTGCCGCCTCCTCCTGTCCTCGCACGCCATCCCGACACACCTCCTATCTATCGATCACGCCACATCCACGCCACCTCTTCCTCCTGTCCCTCACGCCACCCGACACCGCCTCCTCCTGTCTATCGATCGCCATCCCCGCCACCTCCTCTACTGTCCCTCGTGCCACCACCACCGCCTCCTCCTGTCCCTCGATCGCCACCTGCCACCGCCTCTATCTGTCGCATGCCACCCACGCCACCATCTTCCTACTGTCCCTCCACGCCACCCCCGCCACTGCCTCCTACTGTCCCTCACGCCACCTCCACCTCTTCCTGCTGTCATTCGGACCTCACCCCGCCACCGCCTCCTACTTTCCCTCGAACGCCACAACCGCCACCTCCTCCTGTCCCTCCGCCACCGCTTCCTCCTGTCTCTCCCACGCCACCCAAGCCACCACCTCCTACTGTCCCTCGAACGCCACCCCCGCCACCTCCTCCTCCTGTCACTCGCACGCCAACTCGACAACCGCCTCCTTTTCTTACCACGATACCCCCGCCACCGTTTCCTCCTGTCCCTCCCACGCCACCTCCGCCACAGCCTCCTGCTGTCCCTCGCACGCCACCCCTGCCACCGCTTCCTCCTCTCCCCCGCACGACACCCCCGTCACCGCCTCCTCCTGTCCCTCGCACGCCAACCAGGCCACCGCTTCCTCCTGCCCCTAGCACACAACCCCTACCACCGCCTCCTCCTATCTATCAAACGCCGCCACCGCCTCCAACTGTCCGTCGCACGCCAGCCCCGCCACCACTGCCTCCTGTCCCTCCCACGTCACCCCCGCCACCGCCTCTTCCTGTCCCTCGCACTTCACCTCCGCCACTGCCTCTTCATGTCCCTCTCATGCCAACCCCGCCACCGCCTCTTCCTGTCCCTCCGACGCCACCCCCGCCACCGCCTCCTACTGTCCCTCGCACGGCACCCTCGCCACCGCCTCCTCGTGTCCCTCGCACGCCACCCCCGCTACCGCCTCTTCCTGTCCCACCCACGCCATCCCCGAAACAGACTCCTCCTGTCCCTCGCACGCCACACCCGCCACCGCCTCTTCTTGTCCCTCGCACGCCACCCCTGCCACCGACTCCTCCTGTCCCTCGCACGATACCCCCGCCACCGCCTCCTCCTGCCCCTCGCACGCCCCCCCCGCCACCACCTCTTCCTGTCAATCGCACCACCACCCCTGCCTCCTCCTGTCCTGTCCCACGCCACCCGACACCGCCTCCTCCTGTTCTCCGCCACCCCGCCACCGCCTCCTCCTGACCCTCGCACGCCCCCCTCGCCACCACCTCTTCCTGTCAATCGCACGCCACCCCCACCACCGCCTCCTCCTGTCCCTTCACACCACTGCCGCCACCCTTCCTCCTGTCCCTCCCACGCCACCCCGCCACCACTGCCTCCTCCTGTCCATTGCATGCCACCGCCACCGCCTCCCTCCTGTCCCTCAGACGCCAACCTTCCGCCACCTCCTCTGTCCCTCGTAACCCAACCTGACCACCTCCTCCTCCTGTCTCCTCCCCTGCCACCCCGCCACCGCCTCCTCCTGTCCCTCCGCCACCCCCGCCACCGCCTCCTCCCTCTTGCATTGCCCGCCACCGCCTGCCTCCTGTCCCTCAGGCTCACCCCCACCACAGCCTACTCGCACGCCACCTCCATACCGCCTCCTCCTGTCCCTCCCACGCCACCCCGCCACCGCCTCCTCCTGTCCCTCGAATACCACCCCGCCACCGCCTCCTCCTGTCCCTCACGGTACCCCCACCAGCGCCTCCTCCTGTCCCCACGCCACCCCGAGACCGCCTCCTCCTGTCCCTCGCACGCCAACCCCTCCACCGCCTCTTCTGTCCCTCGCCAGCCACCCCGCCACCACCTCCTCCTGTCCCTATCGCCACCACCGCCACCGACTCCTCCTTCCCTCGAACGTCACCCCTCCACAGCCTCCTTGTCCCTCGAACGTCACCCCGCCACAGCCTCCTACTGTCCCTCCCGCATCACCCCACCACTGCCTCCTCCTGTCCCTCGCACGCCACCTCCGCCACCGCCTCCTCCTTCCCCTCACCGCCACCCCGCCACCGCCTCCTCCTGTCCCTCACCCCATCACCGCCTCCTCCTGTCCCTCCACGCCACCCCGCCACCGCCTCCTCCTGTCCCTCGCATGCCACCCCGCCACCACTTCCTCCTGTCCCTCCACGCCACCCCCGCCACCGCCTCCTACTCCCTCAGACGCCATCCCCGCCACCGCCTCCTCCCCCAGTCCCTCCCACGCCACCGCCGCCCCCGCCTCCTCCTGTCCCTCCCGCCACCCAGCCACAGCCTCCTCCCTGTCCCTCAGCCACCCCGCCACAGCCTCCTCCTGTCCCTCCCACGCCACCCCCACCACCGCCTGTCCTTCTCCACTCCCACGCCACCACCTTTCCGCTTCCTCCTGTCCCTCCCGCCACCCACGCACCTCCATCGCCTCCCTACTGTCCTCTATCTCGAACGCCCACCCCGCCACCGCCTCCTCCTGTCCCTCTCGCACGTCACCACAGTCTCTCCTTGTCCCTCTCCACCACCCGCCTCCCTCCTGCTTCACTCTTTATCCCCTTGCATCTCTCTCTCCTTGCCTGTCACTCTTGTTACCCGCCTGCCTCCTCCTTTCCCTCCTCGCACACCCCGCCACCGCCTTCTCCTTTCCCTCGCAACTCCACCTCCTCTTTTCCTTACACGCCACCCTCGCCACCTCTGTCCTTTCTTTGCCACCCCCGCCACCGCCTCCTCCTTTCCTTCGCCGCCATCCCGCCGCCGCCTCCTCCTTTCCTCAGAGCATTACCACTCAGTAACCGCCTCCTCCTGTCACTCAAACATCACGCCAACCTGCCGCCGCCTCCTTTCCCTCACCGCCACCCCACCACCGCCTCCTCCTTTCCCTCACGCCACCCCGCCACCGCCTCTTCCTTTCCCGCCACCCGCCACCGCCTCCTCCTGTCCTTCAGCCATCCCCACCGCCTCCTCCTTTCCCTCGAAAGCCACTCCAGTAACCGCCTCCTCCTGTCACTCGCACGTTAACCCTGCCGCCGCCTCGTCCTTCCCCTCGCACGCCAACCCCACCACCGCCTCCTCCTTTCCCTCGCACGCCATCCCCGCCACCGCCTCCTCCTTTCCCTCCAGCGCCACCCCACCGCCTCCTCACTTTCCCTCGCACGCCACCCCGCCACCGCCTCCTCCCTGTCCCTCGCACGCCACCTGCCACCGCCTCCTCCTGTTCCTCTCACGCCACCCCCACCACCGCCTCTTCCTTTCCCTCGCACGCCACCTCCGCCACCCCCTCCTCCTTTCCCTCCAGACATCACCCCAGCCTGCCCTCTTGTCATTCGCACGCCACCCCCCACCGCCTCCTCCTTTCCCTCTTTTGCCCTTCTGCCTCTTCTTTCCCTCGCCCACGCCACCCCACCACCGCCTCCTCCTTTCCCTCGCCACCCCACCACCGCCTCCTCTTTCCCTCTTTTTCACCGCCTCACCTCCTCTTTCCTCGCACGCCACCCCGCCACCGCCTCCTCCTTTTCCCTCGCCGCCACCGCCACCGCCTCCTACTTGCCCTCGCACGCCAACCCCGCCACCGCCTCCTCCTTTCTCTCGCACGCCACCCCGCCACCGCCTCCCTTTCCCTCACGCCACCCGCCGCCTCGTCCTTTCCCTCGAACGCCACCCCAAGAACCGCCTCCTCCTGTCACTCGCACGTGACCCCCGCCTCCGCCTCCTCCTTTCCCTCGCACGCCACCCCCTACACCGCCTCTTCCTTTCCCTCGCACGCCACCCCCACCACCTTCCTTTCCCTTGCCACCCCCCGCCACCGCCTCCTCCTTTCCCTCCACGCCACCCGCCACCGCCCTCCTCTTTCCCTCCACTTTTCCCCCGCCACCGCCTCTTCCTTTCCCGCCACGCCACCCCGCCATCGCCTCCTCCTTTCCTTGCACGCCATCTCCCCCGCGCACCCCGCCTCTTCCCTTTCCTTTCGCCACGCCAGCACCACCGCCTCTTCGCCTTTCCTTGCACCACCCCACCACCGCCTCCTCCTTTCCCTCGCACGCCAACCCCCGCCACCGCCGTCTTCCTTTCCTGCGCACGCCACCCCACCACCGCCTCCTCCTTCCCTCCACGCCACGCCTACCCCCGCCACCGCCTCTTCGCTTTTCTCGCACGCCACGCCCGCCTCCTCCAGCTTCCCCTCGCCATACGCCACCGCCTCCTCCTTCCCCTCACGCCACCCCCCGCCACCGCCTCTTCGCCTTTCCCTCATACGCCATCCCGCCACCGCCCACTCCTCCTTTCCCTCGCACGCCATTTCCTGCCTGCCCCTCCTCCTTCCCCTCTTGCGCCATCCTGCCGCCTCTTCAGCGCTGTTCGCACGCCATCCCCGCCACCACTCACCCTTTCCCTCACCCGTTATCCCGCCACCGCCTCTTCCTGTCCCTCTTGCGCAATCCACCGCCACCGTCTCTTCCATTCCCTCACGCCACCTACGCCCACCACAACTCCTCCTTCCCCTCGCATGCCATCCCCCGCCACCGCCTCTTCCTTTTCCTCGCACGCCAACCCCGCCACCGCCTCTACTTTCCATCGCACTTTTCCATCCCCGCCACCGCCTCTTCCTTTCCCTCGACACCACGCAACCGCCTCCTCCTTCCCTCGCGCCACCCGCCACCGCTTCTTCCTTTCCCTTACGCGGCACCCACGCCACCACCTCCTCCTTCCCCTCGCACGCCAACCCCGCCACCGCTTCTTCGTTTTCCCTCTTACGCCACCTATCCCGCCACCGCCTCCTCCTTCCCCTCTGAACCAGTCAACCCGCCACCGCCTCTTCCACTTTCCCTCGCACGCCACCCCCGCCACCGCCTCCTCCCTTCCCCCTCGCAGATCAACCCCGCCACCGCCTCTTCGCTTTCACTCGCACGCCACCCTACGCCACCGCCTCCTTCTTCCCTCACCCCGCCCACCGCCTCCTCCATCCCCTCGCCACGCCACTCCCGCCACCGCCTCCTCCTTCCCTCTCGCCATAAACCCCCGCCACCGCCTCTTCCTTTCGTTCTGCCGCCACCCCGCCACCCATCCTCCCTTTTCCCTCGCTAGCCACCATCCCCGCCACCGCCTCCTCCTTTCTCAACACGCCACTCCCGCCACCATACTCATCCTTCCCCTCTTACGCCATGCCCCGCCACCGCCTTCTCCTTTCCCTCATGCGCATCCGCCACCCCATCCTCCTTTCCTCGCTTCTTCCACCACCCACCACCGCCTCCTCCGCTTCCCCTCGCACGCCAGCCCCGCCACCGCCTACTTCCTTTCCCTCACTTGCACTTCCATCCCGCCACCCCATCCTCCTTTTCCTCGCTTTAGCCACCACCGCCACCGCCTCCTCCTTTCTCTCGCACGCAACCCCCCACCACCGCCTTCTCCTTTCCCTCGCACGCCATCCCCGCCACCGCCTTCTCCGTTCCCCTCGCACCCCCGCCGCCACCGCCTTTTCCCCCTTTTTCCTTTCGCCTCACCCCGCCACCGCCTCTTCCTTTCCCTCGCACGCCACCCCGCCACCGCCTCCTCTTTCCCTCGCGCATCCCCCGCCACCGCCTCTCCTTTCCCTCGCACGCCACCCCGCCACCGCCTTCTCCTTTCCCTCGCACGCCATCCCGCCACCGCTTCTTCCTTTCCTCGCACGCCACCCCGCCACCGCCTTCTCCTTTCCCTTCACGCCACCCCGCCACCCTTCTCACTTTCCCTCACGCCACCCCGCCACCGCCTTCTCCTTTCCCTCGCACGCCATCCCCCCACCGCCTCCTCCTTTCCCTCGCACGCACCCCCGCCACCTCCTCCTTTCCTCGCACGCCACCACCGCCACCGCCTTCTCCTTTCCCTCCGCGCCATCCCGCCACCGCCTCTCCTTTCCCTCGCGCCACCCCGCCACCGCCTCTCTTTTCCTCACACCAACCCCCCACCGCCTCTTCCTTTCCCTCGCACGCCCCGCCACCTTCTCCTTTCCCTCACGCCATCCCCGCCACCTCATCCTCCTTTCCCTCTTCCATCCCCGCCACCCCATCCTCCTTTCCCTTGCTGCCACCACCTTCCTCCTTTCGCACGCCTCACCTTCTCCTTTCCTCGCCACCCATGTCCAGCAGCCTCCTTTCCCCCACCACGCCCCACCGCCACCACCTCCTCCTTTCCCTCGCACGCCACTCACCGCCACCTCCTCCTTTCCTTCCCCTCCACCACCGCCGCCGCCTCCTGCTTTCCCATCGCACGCCACCCCGCCACCGCCTTTTCAAATCCCCACTTCCCCATGCTTCTCCCTGCCCGCCACCCCGCCACGCCTCCTCCAGTCCCTCGCCACCCCACCACCACCTCCTCCTTTCCCTCGCACGCCATCCCACTCACGCCTCCACCTCCAGTCCATTGCCGCCATCCCCCGCCAACGCTTCTTCCTGTCTCACGCAAGCCACCCCACCACCGCCTCCTCCTTTCTTTGTCACACCCCACCACCTCCTCTTCCTGTCCTTCGCGACACCCCGCCTCCGCCTCCTCCTGTCCTTCGCACGCTACCCTCATAACCCTCCTCCCATTCCCCACACTACCCCAACCACCCTCCATCTCGTCGTGGCTATTTGTTCCCCACCTCCCTCATCGTAGCTGTTGTTCCCTCCCTTCATCATGGCTGTTATTTCCTCATCATCGTAGCTGTTATTCCCCTCGTCGTCGTAGCTGTTATTTCCCTCCGTCGTCGATATTTCCCCTCCCATTCCCCTCATCGTGCTGTTATTCCCTCCATCAGCTGTATTTCCCTCCTCTTCATGTTATTCCCTCCATCTCCACTGTTATTCCCTCCGTCATCGTAGCTGCCCCCTCCGTCATCTTCCCTCCATCGTCTTCCTGTTTTCCCTCCGTCGTCGTAGCTGTTATTCCCTCCGTCGTCGTGGCTGTTGTTCCTCCGTCATCGTAGCTGTTGTTCCCTCCGTCGTCGTAGCTGTTGTTCCCTCCTCATCGTGGCTGTTATTCCCTCGTCGTCGTAGCTGTTATTCCCTCATCATCGTAGCTGTTATTCCCTCCATCATCAGCTGTTATTTCCCTCATCATCATGCTGTTATTCCCTCCATCATCATGCTGCTATTCCTCCCATCATCATAGCTGTTATTCCCTCCATCATGTCTGTTATTCCCTCCATCATCGTAGCTTATTTCCCTCATCATCATGCTTCCCTCCATTGTTCCCTCCCATCATCGTAACTGTTATTCCTCCATCATCGTGCTTTCTATTCCCTCATCATCATGCCTGCTATTCCCTCATCATCCTTTCTCCCTTCATCATCATTCCTCCCTCTTGGCTACTGCCATCCCTCATCATGCTGTTATTTCCTCCGTCATCATAGCTGTTATTCCCTCCATCATCGTAGCTATTATTCCCTCCATCATCGTGCCTATTTATTCCCTCTGTTGTCATCATGCTGCTCATCCCTCATCATGCTGCTGCTCTCCCTCATCATGTGCTGCTCTCCATCATGTGGCTGTTGCTCTCTCGTCATCGTGCTGCTGTTGCTCCTCCCTCGTCATCGTCGTGGCTGCTCCCTCCCTCGTCGTGGCTGCTGCTCCCTCCTCGTCGTGGCTGCTGCTCATACCTCGTCGTAGCTGTTGCTCCCTCCGTCATCGTTTCTGCTGCTCCTCCGTCATCATGCTGTTGTTCCCCTCCATCGTCGTAGCTGCTGCTCCCTCCTCGTCGTGCTGCTGCTCCCTCCCCGTCATCATGCTGCTGCTCCTCCGTCATCGTGGCTGTCATGTCCCCTCCCTTTCTTTCTCCCTCCCTGGCTGCTGCTCCACTCCCATCGTAGCTGCTGCTCCCTCCCATCGCTTGCTCCCTCGTCTGTCTCTTGTCATTTGCTGCTCTCGTAGCTTCCCCATCATCCTTTCTTCATCATCCCCTCATCATGCTGCTTCTCCCTCATCATGCTTCTGCTCCCTCCCCTCATCTGTCATGCTGCTCCCTTTCTCCCTCATCGTGTTGCTGCCATTCCTCATCATGCTTCTCCCTCCCTCATCATTAGCTTCTCCCTCCGTCATCGTGCTGCTGCCACCCTCCTCATCATGGCTGCTGCTCCCTCCTCATCCTCATGCTGCTGCTCACTCCCTCGTCGTAGCTGCTGCTCCCTCGTGGCTCATCGTGGCTGCTGCTCCCTCCTCGTCGTAGCTGCTGCTCCCTCCATCATCGTGGCTGCTGCTCACTCCCTCGTCGTGGCTGCTGCTCCCTCATCATGCCCTCATCGTGGCTGCTGCCCTCCTCGTCGTGGCTGCTGCTCTCCTCATCGTGCTGCTGCTCCTCCATCGTCGTGGCTGCTGCTCCTCCCTCATCATGGCTCTCGTCGCTGCTCCTCCTCTCATCGTAGCTGCTGCTCCTCCCCTCGTCGTGGCTGCTCCCTCCTCGTCATGGCTGCTGTCCCTCCTCGTCATGCTGGTTCTGCTCCCTCCCCTCATCGTAGCTACTGCTCCCTCCTCGTCGTGGCTGCTGCTCCTCCCTCTCGTGCTGCTGCTCCCTCCTCGTCGTAGCTGCTGCTCCTCCCTGATCTGTGCTGCTGCTGCTCCCATTGTCCCATCATCGCTGCTGCTCACTCTCATGCATACTTCATCGCTGCACCTAAAAGAAAACATATCACACCCGACATTACATGCTGAAAACATATCCACGACATTACATGAAGAAAACATATCACGACATTACATGAAAAACATATCACACGACACATATCAACATTACATGAAAGAAAACATATCACACGACATTACATGAAAGAAAACACATCACACGACATTACGCGAAGAAAACATATCACACGACATTACATGCAAGAAAACATATCACACGACATTACATGAAAAAAACATATCCCCGACATTACATGAAAACATATCACACGACATTATATGGAGAAAACATATCACGACATTACATGAAAAGAAAACATATCACGACATTATATGAAGAAAACATATCACACGACATTACATGAAAAGAAAACATATCACGACATTATATGGAAAACATCACGACATTGCATGAAGAAAACATATCACACGACATTACATGAAAAGAAAACATATCACGACATTATAAAAGAAAACATATCACACGACATTACATGAAGAAAACATATCACGACGACTATGAAAGAAAACATATCACACAACATTATATGAAAGAAAACATATCACACGACATTATATGAAAAAAACATATCACGACATTATATGAAAAAGAAAACATATCACACGACATTATATGGAAAAACATATCACACGACATTATATGAAGAAAACATATCACGACATTATATGGAAAGAAAACATATCACGACGTTATGTGGAAAACATATCACACGACATTATAGAAGAAAACATATCACACATTACATGGAAAGAAAACATATCACACGACTGTATGGAAAGAAAAACATATCACGACATTACATGAAAAACATATCACTACGACATTACGATGAAAGAAAACATATCACATGACGTTACGCTGAAAAATGAAGAAAACATATCACACGACGTTATATGGAAAGAAAACATATCGCACGACATTACGCAGATGAAAAACATATCACACAACATTATATAAAGGAAAACATATCTGCACGACATTACGATGAAAACTTATCACGACATTGCGAAGAAACATATCACGGCTGGAAAATATTTCACGGTGCGACTATCGCCGCATATCGCGACATTACGCGAAAAACATATCACACACGACATTATATGAAGATAAACATATCACACGACATTATATGGAAAACATATATCACACGACATTATATGGAAAAAGAAATCACACGACATTATGTAAAAATCACACACGTATATGGGAAAACATATCACGTTACATTATGGAAAGAAAACATATCACACGACATTACATGAAAAACATCACGACATTACATGTGAAGAAAACATATCACACGACATTATATGAAAAGAAAACATATCACACGACATATCCCTCCCCTTGTCATTGGCTGCTGCTCCTCACACCTCGTTATGGCATGAAAAGCAACCATCACTCGTCGTGGCTGTTTGTTCCTCCGTCGTCGTAGCTGCTGTCCACTCCGTCGTCGTGGCTGCTGCTCCGCTTCCGTCGTCGTGGCTGCTGCTCCTCCCTCTCGTCGTAGCTGCTCCTCCCTCGTCGTGCTGCTCATACGTCGTCGTGTGCTGCTCCCTTCGTCGTCGTGGCTTGCTGCTCCTCGTCATGCTTATACTCCTCGACATTGCTTCTCCCTCCCGTCATCGTAACTGCCAGCGTCGTCGTGTTGTTGCTCCCTCCTCGTCGTAGCTGCTGCTCACCTCCCTCGTCATTGGCTGCTGCTCCTTCGTCGTCGTAGCTGCTGTTCCTCCCCTCGTGTCGTGGCTTCTGCTCCTATATGCTGCTCACACGACATTATATGGCTGCTGCCCATCACACGACATGCTGCTGAAAAGAAAACATCATGCTTCTGCTCCACTCCTCATCGTCAGCATGCTACTCTCTCTCTCATCATGCTTTCTCCCTCCCATCCATCATGCTGCTCACTGTCCTCCCTCGTGTCCTTCTCCTCCCCTCATCATGTACATGCTCCCTCCCTCGTCGTGGCTGCATATACTCACTCGACATTATATGAAGAAAACATCTCCGTCTCGACATTTATCATGAAGCTGCTGAAAACATGCTGCTCACGTGTCATTGCTGGAAAGAAAACTCATCATTGCACGACATCATGTAAATGAAAACATATCTATCGACATTATATGAAAACATATCACCGACGTACATGCTACATGAAAAACATATCACACGACTATTACATGAAAGAAAACAGAGCTATCACACGACATTATATGGAAATGAAACATATCAGGCGACATTATATATGAAAAACATCATCACGACATTACTGTGAAAAAAACATATCACACGACATTAGATGAAAACATATCACCCACGACATTACATGGAAAAGAAAAACATATCACACGACATTTCATGAAGAAAACATATCACACGACATTATATGAAAAGAAAAACATATCACACGACATTATATGGAAGAAAACATATCACACGACATTACATGAAAAAACATATCACACGACATTACATGAAAAACATATCACACGACATTACATGAAGAAAATATATCACGACATTACATGAAAACATATCACCCGACATTATATGAAGATAAACATATCACATGACATTACATGAAAAACATATCACGACATTACGCCATGAAAGAAAACATATCACGACATTACATGAAAAGAAAACATATCACACGACATTACATGAAAGAAAACATATCACACGATATTATATGGAAGAAAACATATCACACGACATTACATGGAAAGAAAACATATCACACGACATTACATGAAAAACATATCACACGACATTACGATGAAAGAAAACATATCACGACATTACATGAAAGAAAACATATCACGACATTACGCTGAAAAGAAAACATATCACACGACATTACATGAAAAACATATCACACGACGTTATATGAAAGAAAACATATCACACGACATTATGTGAGAAAACATATCACACGACATTATATGAAAGAAAACATATCACACGACATTATATGGAAAGAAAACATATCTGCACGACATTACATGAAAAACATATCACACGACATTATATGAAAAGAAAACATATCACACGACATTATGTGGAATAGAAAACTATCACACATTACATGAAAACATATCACACGACATTACATGAAAAGAAAACATATCACACGACATTATATGTAAAAGAAAACATATCACGACATTACATGAAAGAAAACATATCACACGACATTATGGAAGAAAAACATATCCTGCACGACATTACGCGAAAACATATAAAACATATCACACGACATTGCATGAAAAACATATGCGACATTACGAAGAAAACATATCACACGACATTACATGAAATCAGAAACGTATTATATATCACACGACATTATATGTAAAGAAAACATATCACGACATGAAAAGCCAAATCCGCGACATTGCGCCAGAAAAGAGCATATCGCACGACGTGCGGAAATGAGCATATCACGACATTACATGAAGAAAACATATCACGACATTATATGGAAAGAAAATCATATCACGACGACATTATATGGAATGAAACATATCACACGACATTACATGGAAAACATATCACACACGACATTATATGAAGAAAATCATATCCGCACGACATTATAATAAATGAAACATATCACACACGACATTACATGGACATTAAGAAAACGCATATCACGACATTACATGAAAAGAAACATATCACACGACATTACATGAAAAGAAAACATATCATACGACATTATATGGAAATGAAACATATCCACACGACATTACGGCATGGAAAAGAAAACATATCACACGACATTATATGAAAAGAAAACATATCACATGACATTATATGAAAAGAAACATATCACGACATTATATGAAAGAAAACATATCACACGACATTTCATGAAAAGAAAACATATCACACGACATTACATAAAAAGAAAACATATCACACGACATTATATGGATATGAAACATATCACCACATTATGGAAAAAAAACATATTACACGACATTATATGGAAAACATCACACGACATTAAATATATATCACACGACATTACATGGAAAGAAAACATCACGACATTATATGAAAAAAAACATATCACACGACATTATATGGAAAACATATCTTACGACATTACATGGAAAACATATCACACGACATTACATGGAAAGAAAACATCACACGACATTATATGGAAAAAACATATCACACGATATTATATGAAAGAAAACATATCATACGACATTATATGAGAAAACATATCACACGACATTATATGGAAAACATATCACACATTACATGGAAAAACATATCACACGACATTACATGAAAAGAAAACATATCACACGACATTACATGGAAAGCATATCACTGACATTACATGGAAAACATATCACACGACATTACATGAAAAAACATATCACACGACATTATATGGAAATGAAACATATCACACGACATTGTAGAAAACATATCCTCGACATGAAAAACATATCACTCATTATATGAAAACATATCACACGACATTATATGAAAGAAAACATATCACACGACATTACATGAAAAGAAAACATATCACACGACATTACATGGAAAAACATATCACACGATATTATATGGAAAGAAAACATATCACGACATTATATGAAAGAAAACATATCACACGACATTATATGGAAAGAAAACATATCAGACGACATTATATGGAAAGAAAAACATATCACGACATTATATGAAAAGAAAACATATCACACGACATTATATGAAGAAAACATATCACACGACATTACATGGAAAGAAAACATATCACACGACATTATGTGGAAGAAAACATATCACACGACATTATATGGAAAGAAAACATATCACACGACATTATATGGAAAAGTATATCACACGACATTATATGGAAAGAAAAACATATCACGACATTATATGGAAAGAAACATATCACGACATTATATGAAAAGAAAACATATCACACGACATTATATGGACAGAAAACATCAATGACATTACATGAAAAAACATATCATAATGACACATTATATGGAAATGAAACATATCACGACATTTATGGAAATGAATATAACAAACGACACATATGGAAAAGAAAACATATCACGACATTATATGAAAGAAAACATATCACACGACATTACATGAAAAACATATCACACGACATTATATGAAAAAAACATATCACACGACATTACATGAAAATAAACATATCCCTCCCCTCGTCACACGACATTTGCTATGAAGAAAACATATCACACATTGGCTGCTCCTATCGTTGTGGCTGCTCCCTCCTCGTCAGGCTGCTGCTCCTTCCTGTCAGCTGCTGGGCTCCCTCCGTCGTCGTATGTTGTTCCTCCTCGTCGGCTAAGGCCTCAGGTGGCTGCTCCTCCCTCGTGTTGGCTGCTGCTCCCCACCGTTGTGGCTGCTGCTCCTCCTCGTCGTGGCTGTATTCCTCCGTCGTCGGTTAGCTTGCTCCTCCGTCGTCGTGGCTACTGCTCCCATCCTTCGTCGTGGCTGCTGCTCCTCCCTCGTCATGTGGCTGCTCACCTCCTCCTCGTCGTGGCTGCTGCTCCTTCCTCGTCGTGGCTGCTGCTCCTCCCTCGTCGTGGCTGCTGACTCCCTCCCCTCGTCGTGGCTGCTGCTGCTCCCTCGTCGTCGTGACTCTGCTCCCTCCGTCGTCATGCGTATGGCTGCTGCTCCTCCTGTCGTCGTAGCTGCTGCTCCCTCCCCCTTCACGTCTGGTAGCTGCTGCCTCGTCGTGGCTGCTGCTCCGCTCCGGTCGTCGTGGCTGCTCAACTCCCTCGTCATGCTCCTCCGTCGTCGTGGTGCTTTCCTCACTCATCATGGCTACTGTTCCTCCTCCCCTGTCGTCATGCTGCTACTCCACTCCCCTCATCGTGGCTGCTGTCCTTTCTGTCATCACTCCTCCGTCATCATGCTACTCCTCCCTTCATCTCCCTCCTCTCATCCGTCTTCTTGCTGCTACTCCCTCCTGTCATCATGCTGCCTCCTCCCTCCATCATCATGCTTCTCTGCTCCACTCCCCGTCTTGCTTTCTCCCCTCCTCTATCCATCGTCGTAGTACTCTCCTCTTCGTCCCTCATTTGCTCCTTTCTTCCTCGTCGTGGCTGCTGCTGCTCCTCCCTCATCGTGGCTGCTGCTCCATTTCTGTCTGCTGCTAGCTGCTCCTTGTGCCTCCCCACTCCATCATGGTTGCTGCTCCCCTCCCTCATTATGGCTGCTGCTCACTCATCGTAGTCGTAGCTACTGTTCCCCTCCCTCCTATCATCCTGCCCTTTCTGCTCCCTCATCTCTTTCATGTGCTTACTCCTTCATCTTCATCTTTCTTCTTCTTCATCTTCTTCTTCATCTTCTTTTTCATCTCGTCTTCTTTCTTCGTGTCCTCTTCTTCATCTCCCTTCTTCGTCCTCCTCTCTTCGTCGTCTTCTTCTCGTCTTCTTTTTCATCGCGTGTCTTCATTTCTTCATCGTGTTCTTCGTCGTGCTCTTCTTCTTCTTCGTCCTTCATCGTCTTCGTCGTCTTCTTCTTCGTTCATCTTCTTCTTCTTTTCGTCTTCTTCTTCGTCTTCTTTGTCTTTCGTCTTCTTCGTCTTTATCTTCGTCTTCTTCTTCGTCGTCTTTTTCGTCTTTGTCTTCTTCGTGTCCTTCTTTCGTCGTCTTCTTCTTTTTCTTCTTCTTGTTAACTTCTTCTTCGTCGTCTTCCTCGTCGTCTTCTTCGTCGTCTTCAATTCTTCTTTGTCGTCTTACCTTCTTTGTCGTCTTCATCATCTTCTTCCGTCTTCTTCTTGTCATCGCTTCTTCTTCTTCATCGTGTTCTTCATTTTCTTCGTCATCTTATCTTTTTCGTCTTCTTCTTCTTTATGTGTAGTCGTCTTCTTCGTCTTCTTCTTCGTGTCTTCTTCTTCCATCATCTTCTTCTTCATCTTCTTCTTCATCATCTTCTTCTTTATGTCTTCTTCATCTTCTTCGTTTTCTTCTTCTTTGTCTTCTTCTTCTTTGTCTGGTCGAGAATTAGTCTTTTCTGTCTTTGTTTTATTTTTTTATGGCTTTGTTCGAGTTAGGTTTGTACGGTTTTTACTATTTTTTTTCTTTTTTTGGCTCTTATTGAGTTGGTTTTGTATATTTTGTTTTACTATTTTTTTTCTTTTTTTTTTTGCTCTGTATTTGAGTTATTTGTATTTTTGATTTTATTTTTTTTTTTTGCTCTGGTCGAGTTATTTGCTATTTTCTTTATCTATTTTTTTTGCTCTCAATGAGAGTATTTGTACTTTGGTATTTATCTATTTTATTTTGTTTTGCTCTGGTCGAGTTATTTTGAATTTTTTTTTATCTATTTTTTCCTTATTTGAGTCTGGTGGTTATTTGCTGTTTTATCTATTTTTTTGCAAATCTGGTCGAGTTGGTTTGCATTTTTTGTTTTATCTTTGTTTGGCTCTGGTCGAGTTGTTGAGTGTATTTTTTGTTTTATTCATTTTTTTTCTTTTTGCTCTTATTTGAGTTGGTTTGGTATTTTTTGTTTTATCCTTTTTTTGGCCTCTGGTTGATAGGTTTGTATTCTTTAGTTTATCTATTTTTCTTTGGCTCAATGGTATTGATTTGTATTTTTGTTTTATCTTTTATTTTTTTTTTGCTCTGGTCGTGTTGGTTTGTATTTTTATTTGTTTGATTTATTTTTTGCTATGTTTCAATGATATGGTTTTGTATTTTTTTTTGTCTTTTTTGCTCTGTTGAGTTGGGCATTTGTATTTTTTGTTTTATCTATTTTTTCTTTATGCTCTGGTCGAGTTAGGTTTGTATTTTTATTTTATCTTTTTCTTTTACTCTGGTCAGAGTTGGTTTGTATTATTTTTGTTTAGCTTTTTCTTTGTTCTGACGGTTTTTTTTTATATATATTTTTCTTTTGCATTTTTTTATTACTTTTTCTTTGTCTTGGTGCTTGAGTCGATTATTTTTGTCTCTTTTTTAGTGGTTTTACATTTTTGGATTTTTGGTGTTTCTGTATTTTGGTTGTGAGTTGATTTTTTTCAAATGTTTAACCTTTTTTTCTCTCTCCTTTTTCGTTTCTGATGCTGGAGACGATGGTTTTATTTTTATTTTTAGACATTGGCTTTTCTATTTTGGCGCTCTCTTTTTACCATGCCGGAAAGGCACGTAGGGAAAACTCTCGCATGGCCGCCGACGCTCGAGGCCCTGTTTATGTTGCACAAGGCGTGAAGGCCTTTTCACATGACCGTTATCTTTAGTGCTGGAACTCTTTGTCGAGTACGACACTGCTCTTGTTTCCTGTCTTCAGTAAGTGGGGCGTATTGTTACCAGTGTTGAGGTTTAGCGCCTCACCTCTGACTCTGGATTATGCGTTTTGGGGAGCGAGATTTTTACTGTTCTGTTCTTCCGGTACCACGAGACGATCAGGGATGCCGCTCGGCCCCTATTCGAGCAAAGCTGACCCCCGAGAAGTTCTTGGTTCCGGCAGTGATTGCGGTAATGTATTCTTCCCTCTTGGTATTTACACATAGGGCCTCAATTCAACACATCACCTCAGGACTGGAGTAGGTCATTTTGGGGACCCTGAGTTGATATTGCACCCCCTGAGTCTAGAGGCTGATGACGCGTGGCCCGTGACAACTTGCACACAGAATGATGGTGATGCTGCACAATGCCAGAATTGTTTCTCTCTCTCTCTCTCTCTCTCTCTCTCTCTCTCTCTCTCTCTCTCTCTCTCTCTCTCTCTTCTCTCTCTCTCTCTCTCT
>NW_026110510.1:55000-107125 GCF_024679095.1 Eriocheir sinensis
GCCACGACGAGGGAGGGATATGTTTTCTTTCATAATGTCGAGTGATATGTTTTCATAATGTCGTGTGATATGTTTTCTTTCATGTAATGTCGTGTGATATGTTTTCTTTCATATAATGTCGTGTGATATGTTTTCTTTCATATAATGTCGTGTGATATGTTTTCCATATAATGTCGTGTGATATGTTTTCTTTTCATAATGTCGTGTGATATGTTTTCCATATAATGTCGTGTGATATGTTTTCTTTCATAATGTCGTGATATGTTTTCTTTACATGTAATGTCGTGTGATATGTTTTCTTTCCATATAATGTCGTGTGATATATTTTCTTTCAATATAATGTCGTGTGATATGTTTTCTTTCCATGTAATGTCGTGATATGTTTTCTTTCATATAATGTCGTGTGATATGTTTTTCATATAATGTCGTGTGATATGTTTTCTTTTCATATAATGTCGTGATATGTTTTCTTTTCATATAATGTCGTGTGATATGTTTTCTTTCATATAATGTCGTGTGATATGTTTTCTTTCATAATGTCGTGATATGTTTTCTTTCCATATAATGTCGTGATATGTTTTCTTCCATGTAATGTCGTGATATGTTTTTCATATAATGTCGTGTGATATGTTTTCTTTCATATAATGTCGTGTGATATGTTTTCTTCATATAATGTCGTGTGATATGTTTTCTTTCCATGTAATGTCGGGTGATATGTATTCTTTACATATAATGTCGTGATATGTTTTCTTCCATAATGTCGTGTGATATGTTTTTCCATATAATGTCGTGATATGTTTTCTTTCCATATAATGTCGTGTGATATGTTTTTTCATGTAATGTCGTGTGATATGTTTTCTTTCCATATAATGTCGTGATATGTTTTTTCCATATAATGTCGTGTGATATGTTTTTTTCATGTAATGTCGTGTGATATGTTTTCTTTCATAATGTCGTGATATGTTTTCTTTCATGTAATGTCGTGTGATATGTTTTCCATATAATGTCGTGTGATATGTTTTCTTCATGTAATGTCGTGTGATATGTTTTGTTTTCATGTAATGTCGTGTGATATGTTTTCTTTCCATATAATGTCGTGATATGTTTTCTTTTCATGTAATGTCGTGTGATATGTTTTCTTTCATATAATGTCGTGATATGTTTTCTTTCATATAATGTCGTGTGATATGTTTTCTTTCCATGTAATGTCGTGTGATATGTTTTTCTTCATAATGTCGTGATATGTTTTTCATATAATGTCGTGTGATATGTTTTCTTTCCATATAATGTCGTGTGATATGTTTTCATGTAATGTTTTCATATAATGTCGTGTGATATGTTTTTCATATAATGTCGTGTGATATGTTTTCCTTTCATATAATGTCGTGATATGTTTTCTTTCATGTAATGTCGTGTGATATGTTTTCTTTCATGTAATGTCGTGATATGTTTTCTTTTCATATAATGTCGTGTGATATGTTTTTTCATATAATGTCGTGATATGTTTTCTTCATGTAATGTCGTGTGATATGTTTTCTTTCCATAATGTCGTGTGATATGTTTTTCATAATGTCGTGTGATATGTTTTCTTCATATAATGTCGTGATATGTTTTCTTTTCATGTAATGTCGTGTGATATGTTTTTTTCATATAATGTCGTGTGATATGTTTTCTTTCATATAATGTCGTGTGATATGTTTTCTTTCATGTAATGTCGTGTGATATGTTTTCTTTCATATAATGTCGTGTGATATGTTTTCTTTCATATAATGTCGTGATATGTTTTCTTTTCATATAATGTCGTGTGATATGTTTTCTTTTCATGTAATGTCGTGTGATATGTTTTCTTTTCATATAATGTCGTGATATGTTTTCTTTCATATAATGTCGTGTGATATGTTTTCTTTTCATATAATGTCGTGTGATATGTTTTCTTTCATATAATGTCGTGATATGTTTTCTTTTCATATAATGTCGTGTGATATGTTTTCTTTTCATATAATGTCGTGTGATATGTTTTCTTTCATATAATGTCGTGTGATATGTTTTCTTTCCATATAATGTCGTGTGATATGTTTTCTTCATATAATGTCGTGTGATATGTTTTTCCATATAATGTCGTGTGATATGTTTTCTTTCATATAATGTCGTGTGATATGTTTTCTTTCATATAATGTCGTGTGATATGTTTTCTTTCATATAATGTCGTGTGATATGTTTTTCATATAATGTCGTGTGATATGTTTTCTTTCATGTAATGTCGTGTGATATGTTTTCTTCATATAATGTCGTGTGATATGTTTTCTTTCATATAATGTCGTGATATGTTTTCTTTCATATAATGTCGTGTGATATGTTTTCTTTCATATAATGTCGTGTGATATGTTTTCTTTCATGTAATGTCGTGTGATATGTTTTTTTTCATATAATGTCGTGATATGTTTTCTTTCGTAATGTCGTGTGATATGTTTTCTTTCATGTAATGTCGTGATATGTTTTCTTTTCATGTAATGTCGTGTGATATGTTTTCTTTCATATAATGTCGTGTGATATGTTTTCTTTCATATAATGTCGTGTGATATGTTTTCTTCATATAATGTCGTGTGATATGTTTTTCATATAATGTCGTGATATGTTTTCTTTTCATATAATGTCGTGTGATATGTTTTCTTTCCATGTAATGTCGTGTGATATGTTTTCTTTCATGTAATGTCGTGTGATATGTTTTCTTCATATAATGTCGTGTGATATGTTTTCTTCATATAATGTCGTGTGATGTTTTCTTTCATGTAATGTCGTGTGATATGTTTTTTTCATAATGTCGTGATATGTTTTCTTCATGTAATGTCGTGTGATATGTTTTCTTTCATGTAATGTCGTGTGATATGTTTTCTTTCATATAATGTCGTGTGATATGTTTTCTTTCCATGTAATGTCGTGATATGTTTTCTTTCATATAATGTCGTGTGATATGTTTTCTTTCATATAATGTCGTGTGATATGTTTTCTTTCATATAATGTCGTGTGATGTTTTCTTTCATATAATGTCGTGATATGTTTTCTTTCATGTAATGTCGTGTGATATGTTTTCTTTCATGTAATGTCGTGTGATATGTTTTCTTTCATGTAATGTCGTGATATGTTTTCTTTCATGTAATGTCGTGTGATATGTTTTCTTTCATGTAATGTCGTGTGATATGTTTTTTTCATGTAATGTCGTGTGATATGTTTTCTTTTCATGTAATGTCGTGTGATATGTTTTCTTCATATAATGTCGTGTGATATGTTTTCTTTTCATGTAATGTCGTGATATGTTTTCTTCATGTAATGTCGTGTGATTTTCTTTCTTTTCATGTAATGTCGTGTGATATGTTTTCTTTTCATGTAATGTCGTGTGATTTTCTTTCTTTTCATATAATATCGTGTGATATGTTTTCTTTTCATGTAATGTCGTGTGAGATGTTTTCTTTCATATAATGTCGTGATATGTTTTCTTTCATAATGTGTGATATGTTTTCTTTCATATAATGTCGTGATATGTTTTCTTCATATAATGTCGTGTGATATGTTTTCTTTCATGTAATGTCGTGTGATATGTTTTCTTTTCATATAATGTCGTGTGATATGTTTTCTTTCATGTAATGTCGTGTGATATGTTTTCTTTCATATAATGTCGTGTGATATGTTTTCTTCATATAATGTCGTGTGATATGTTTTCTTTTCATATAATGTCGTGTGATATGTTTTTTTTCATATAATGTCGTGATATGTTTTCTTTCATGTAATGTCGTGATATGTTTTCTTTTCATGTAATGTCGTGTGATATGTTTTCTTTCGTTATAATGTCGTGTGATATGTTTTCTTTACATGTAATGTCGTGTGATATGTTTTCTTTTCATGTAATGTCGTGTGATGTTTTCTTTTCATGTAATTTCGTGTGATATGTTTTCTTTTCATGTAATTTCGTGTGATATGTTTTCTTTTCATGTAATGTCGTGTGATATGTTTCATTTTCACGTAATGTCGTGTTATAACTCCTTGGGAGCAGCTGCCACGACGATGGAGGGAGCAGAAGCCACGACGAGGGAGGGAGCAGCAGCCACGACGACGGAGGAAACAGCAGCCACGACGAGGGAGGGAGCAGCAGCCACGACGAGGGAGGAGCAGAAGCTACGACGAGAGGGAGCAGCAGCAATGAGGCAGCCACGACGAGGGAGGGAGCAGAAGCTACGACGAGGGAGGAGTAGCAGCCACGACGAGGGAGGGAGCAGCAGCCACGACGAGGGAGGAGCAGCCACGATGATGGAGGGAGCAGCAGCCATGATGACGGAGGAGCAGCAGCCACGATGAGGGAGGGAGCAGCAGCCACGATGATGAGGGAGCAGCAGCCATGATGAGGGAGGGAGCAGTAGCCATGATGAGGAGGGAGCAGCAGCCACGACGAGGGAGGAGCAGCAGCCACGATGAGGGAGGGAGCAGCAGCATGATGACGGAGGGAGCAGCAGCCACGATGACGGAGGGAGCAGCAGCCACGACGAGGGGAGGAGCAGCAGCCACGACGAGGGAGGAACAGCAGCCACGACGAGGGAGGAGCAGCAGCTACGACGAGGGAGGAGCAGCGACGACGAGGAGGAACAACAGCTACGACGACGGAGGGAGCAGCAGCCACGACGATGGAGGAGCAGCAGCTACGACGAGGAGGGAGCAGCAGCTACGATGACGGAGGGAGCAGTAGCTACGATGAGGGAGGGAGCAGCAGCCATGACGAGGGAGGAGCAGCAGCACGATGATGGAGGGAGCAGCAGCATGATGATGGAGGGAATAACAGCCACGATGAGGGAGGAGCAGCAGCCACGATGATGGAGGGAATAACAGCCATGACGATGGAGGGAATAATGATGCAGGAATGGAGGAGTAGCAGCTACGAGGAAGGAGGGAAGGACAGCAGGTGGAGGGGGCAATGAAGGACAGGAAGAGGAGGAGGGAACAGTGACAAAGACAGGAAGATGATGGTGGAGGGAAACAAATACAGGAGGACGGAGGGAGACAGGGAGGAGACAATGGACGGAGGTGGAGGTGGGGGGAGGTGGAGGGAAAGGAGGAGGTGGTATGGACGGTGGAGGGCAATGACAGGAGGAGTGGTGGTGGGGTGACGGAGGGACAGGAAGAAGAGTTGGCGGGGACGGAGGGCAATGAATTGAAAAGGAGGTGGTTGGGGTAGCGTGAGGGAATGGAGGAGGCGGTGGCGGGGTGGCGTGCGAGGGACAGGAGGAGGTGGAGGCGGTGGTGGCGTGAAGGACAGGGAAGAGGTGGTGGCGGGGTGGCGTGCGAGGGAAAGGAGGAGATAGGTGGTGGGGGTGGCGTGCGAGGGAAAGTAGGAGGCGGTGGCGGGGTGGCGTGCGAGGGAAAGGAGGAGGCGGTGGCGGGGGTGGCGTGCGAGGGAAAGAGGAGGTGGCGGCGGTGGCGTGCGAGGTAAAGGAGGAGGCGGTGGCGGGGGTGGCGTGAGGGAAAGGAGGAGGTGGCGGTGGGTGGCGTGCGAGGGGAAGGAGGAGTGGTGGGGGTGGCAAGGAGGAGGCGGTGGCGGTGGCGAGGGAAGGAGGAGGCGGTGGCGGGGTGGCGTGCGAGGGAAGGAGGAGGCGGTGGGGGTGGCGTGCGAGGGAAAGGAGGAGGCGGTGGGGTGGCTTGCGAGGGAAAGGAGGAGGCGGTGGCGGGGTGGCGTGAGGGAAAGGAGGAGGCGGTGGCGGGGGTGGCGTGCGAGGGAAAGGGAGGCGGTGGCGGGGGTGGCGTGAGGGAAGGAGGAGGCGGTGGCGGGAGGGTAAGGAGGAGGCGGTGGTGGGGGTGGCGTGCGAGGGAAGGAGGAGGCGGTGGCGGGTGGCGTGAGAGGGAAGGAGGAGGCGGTGGCGGGGTGGCGTGGTGAGGGAAGGAAGGAGGCGGTGGTGGGCGTGCGAGGGGAAGGAGGAGGCGGTGGCGGGGGTGGCGTGCAAGGGGAAGGAAGAAGCGGTGGCGGGGTGGCGTGCGAGGGGAAGGAGGAGGCGGTGGCGGGGGTGGCGTGCGAGGGAAAGGAGGAGGCGGTGGCGGCATGCGAGGGAAAGTAGGAGGCGGTGGCGGGGTGGCGTGAGGGGAAGGAGGAGGCGGTGGCGGGGGTGGGCGTGCGAGGGGAAGGAGGAGGTGGCGGGGGTGGCGTGAGGGGAAAGAGGAGGCGGTGGCGGGGTGGCGTGAGGGGAAGGAGGAGGCGGTGGCGGGGTGACTTGTGAGGGGAAGGAGGAGGTGGTGGCGGGGTGGCGTGAGAGGGAAGGAGGAGGCGGTGGCGGGGTGGCGTGCGAGGGAAAGGAGGAGGCGGTTGCGGGGTGGCGTGATGGAAGGAGGAGGCGGTGGGGGTGGCGTGGAGGGGAAGGAGGAGGCGGTGGCGGGTGGCGCGAGGGAAAGGAGGAGGTGGTGGCGGGGTGGCGGGGAGGGAGGAGGCGGTGGCGGGTGTGGCGTGCGAGGGAAAGGAGGAGGTGGTGGGGGTGGCGTGCGAGGGACAGGAGGAGGCGGTGGGGTGGCGTGAGGGGAAAGGAGGAGGCGGTGGCGGGGTGGCGTGCGAGGGACAGGAGGAGGTGGTGGCGTGAGGGAAGGAGGCGGGAGGCGGTGGGGGGTTGGTGAGGGAAGGAGGAGGCGGTGGCGGGGTGGTGCGAGGGAAAGGAGGAGGCGGTGGGGGTGGTGGCGTGAGGGACAGGAGGAGGCGGTGGCGGGGTGGCGTGAGGAAGGAGGCGGTGGCGGGGTGGCGTGCGAGGGAAGGAGGAGGCGGTGGGGTGGCTTGCGAGGGAAAGGAGGAGGCGGTGGCGGGGTGGTGCGAGGGAAGGAGGAGGCGGTGGGGGGTGGCGTGAGGGGAAGGAGGAGGCGGTTGCGGGGGTGGCTTGGGAGTGAAAGGTGGAGGCGGTGTGGGGGGTGGCGTGCGAGGGGAAGGAGGAGGCGGTGGCGGGGGTGACGAGAGGGAAGGAGGAGGCGGTGGCGGGGGTGGCGTGAGGGAAAGGAGGAGGTGGCGGGGTGGCGTGGAGGGAAGAGGAGGAGGCGGTGGGGGGTGGCGGGGAAGGAGAGGGGAAGGAGGAGGCGGTGGCGGGGTGGCGTGAGGGAAGGAGGAGGCGGTGGGGGTGGCGTGAGGGGAAGGAGGAGGCGGTGGCGGGGTGGCGTGCGAGGGAAAGGAGGAGGTGGTGGAGGGGGTGGCGAGGGGAAGGAGGAGGCGGTGGGGGTGGCGTGGTGAGGGGAAGGAGGAGGTGGCGGGGTGGCGTGCGAGGGGAAGGAGGAGGCGGTGGCGGGGTGGCGTGAGGGAAAGGAGGAGGCGGTGGCGGGGTGACGTGAGAGGGAAGGAGGAGGCGGTGGCGTGAGGGATGAGGAGGCGGTGGTGGGGTGGCGGCGAGGGACAGGAGGAGGCGGTGGCGGGGTGGCGTGCGAGGGAAGGAGGAGGTGGTGGGTGGGTGGCAGGGAAGGAGGAGGCGGTGGCGGGGGTGGCGTGCGAGGGAAAGGAGGAGGCGGTGGCGGGGTTGGCGTGCGAGGGATAGGAGGAGGCGGTGACGGGGGCGGCGTGCGAGGGAAAGGAAGAGGCGGTGGCGGGGGTGGCGGACGAGGGGAAGGAGAGGTGGTGGGGGTGGCGGGAGGGAAAGGAGGGTGGCGGTGGGTGGGTGAGGGAAGGAGGAGGCGGTGGCGGGGGTGGCGTGCGAGGGAAAGGAGGAGGCGGTGGGGGGGGTGGCGTGCGAGAGGAAGGAGGAGGCGGCGGCGGGGTGGCGTGAGGAAGGAGGAGGCGGTGGCGGGGTAGGCGTGCGAGGGGAAGGAGGAGGCGGTGGCGGGGGTGGCGTGGAGGGAAAGGAGGAGGCGGTGGCGGTGGGAAAGTAGGAGTCGGTGGCGGCGTGCGAGGGAAAGGAGGAGGCGGTGGCGGGGGTGGCGGCAAGGGGAAAGGAGGAGGCGGTGGCGGGGGTGGTGAGGGAAAGGAGGAGGCGGTGGGGGTGGCTGGCAAGGGAAAGGAGGAGGCGGTGGGGGTGGCGTGAGGGAAAGGAGGAGGCGGTGGCGGGGTGGCGTGCGAGGGAGGAGGAGGCGGTGGGGGGTGGCGAGGGAAAGGAGGAGGCGGTGGCGGGGGTGGCGGGAGGGAAAGGAGGAGGCGGTGGCGGGGTGGCGTGGAGGGACAGGAGGAGGTGGTGGGGGTGGCGGGAAAGGAGGAGGCGGTGGCGGGGTGTGTGAGGGACAGGAGGAGGCGGTGGCGGGGTGGCGTGCGAGGGAAAAGAGGAGGCGGTGGCGGGGTGGCGTGAGAGGGACAGGGAGGAGGCGGTGGCGGGGTGGCGAGAGACAGGAGGAGGGACAGGAGGAGGCGGTGGCGGGGGTGGAGCCAGGAGGAGGCGGTGGCGGGTGGCGGTGAGGGACAGGAGGAGGCGGTGGCGGGTGGCGTGGGAGGGACAGGAGGAGGCAGTGGCGGGAGGGGTGGGGTGGCGTGAGGGACAGAGGAGGCGGTGGTGGGGCGTTTGAGGACAGGAGGAGGCGGTGGCGGGGTGGCGTGGAGGGACAGAGGAGGCGGTGGCGGGGTGGCGAGGGACAGGGAGGCGGTGGCGGGGGTGAGGAGGTGGTGGGTGGTGAGGGACAGGAGGAGGCGGTGGGGTGGCGGGAGGGACAGGAGGAGGCAGTGGCGGGGGTGGTGTTCGAGGACAGGAGGAGGCGGTGGTGGGGGTGGCGTGAGGGACAGGAGGAGGCGGTGGTGGGGTGGTGAGAGGGAAAGGAGGAGGCGGTGGCGGTGGCGGGAGAGGGAGGAGGCGGTGGAGGGGTGGCGTGTGAGGGGACAGAGGAGGCGGTGGCGGTGGTGGCGAGAAAGGAAAGGAGGAGGCGGTGGCGGGTGGTGGCGTGAGAGAAAGGAGGAGTCGGTGGCGGTGGTTGCTAGCGAGGGAAGGAGGAGGCGGTGGCGGGGGTGGCGTGAGGGAAAGGAGGAGGCGGTGGCGGGGGTGGCGTGAGGAACAGGAGTAGGAGGCGGTGGGGTGGAGTGCGAGGAAAGGGAGGAGGCGGTGGCGGGGTGGCGAGGGAGGGGAAGGAGGCGGTGGCGGGGGTGGCGTGAGGGAAGGAGGAGGCGGTGGCGGGGTGGTTGCGAGGGGAAGGAGGAGGCGGTGGCGGGGTGACGGGGGAAGGAGGAGGCGGTGGCGGTGGTTGCTTGCGAGGGAAGGAGGAGGCGGAGGCGGGGGTGGCGTGCAAGGGAAGGGAAGAGGCGGTGGCGGGGGTGGCGTTCGATAGATAGGAGGAGGCGGTGGCGGGGTGGTGCGAGGGGAAGGAGGAGGCGGTGGCGGGGTGGCGTGCGGAGGGGAAGGAGGAGGCGGTGGTGGGGGTGGCGAGGGAAGGAAGAGGAGGTGGAGGGGTGGTGCAAGGGAAGGAGGAGGCGGTGGCGGGGTGGCGTGCGAGGGGAAGGAGGAGGCGGTGGCGGGGTGGCGCGAGGGAAAGGAGGAGGTGGTGGCGGGTGGCGTGAGGGGAAGGAGGAGGCAGTGGTGGGGTGTGCGAGGGGAAGGAGGAGGGTGGCGGGGGTGGCGTGCGAGGGGAAGGAGGAGACGGTGGGTGGGGCGTGAGGGAAAGGAGGAGGTGGCGGGGTGGCGTGCAAGGGAAAGGAAGAGGCGGTGGTGGGGTGGCGTGAGGGAAAGGAGGAGGCGTGGCGGGGTGGCGTGATGGAAAGGAGGAGGCAGTGGCGGGGTGACGTGAGGGAAAGGAGGAGGTGGTGGGGTGGCGTGCTAGGGAAAGGAGGAGGCGTTGGCGGGGGTGGCGTGTGGGAAAGGAGGAGGCGGTGGGGGTGGCGTGAGGGAAGGAGGAGGCGGGGGGTGGCGTGCGAGGGAAAGGAGGAGGCGGTAGGGGGGTGGCGTGAGGGAAAGGAGGAGGCGGTGGGGTGGCGTGTGAGGGAAAGGAGGAGGTGGTGGGTGGCGAGGACAGGAGGAGGAGGTGGCGGGGGTGGCGTGAGGGACAGGAGGAGGCGGTGGCGGGGTGGCGTGGAGGGACAGGAGGAGGTGGTGGCGGGGTGGCTTACGAATGACAGAATAAGGCGGTGGCGGGGTTGGCTTGCGAATTACAGGAGGAGGCTGTGGCGGGGGTGGCGTGCGAGGGAAAGGAGGAGGCGGTGGCGGTGGTGGCGTGCGAGGGAAAGAAGGAGGCGGTGTCGTGGGTGGCGTGCGAGGCAAAGTATGAGGCGGTGGCGGGGGTGGGTGCGAGGGAAAGGAGGATGCGGCGGTGGTGGTGAGGCAAGGAAAGGGAGGAGGTGGCGGGGGTGGCGTGCGAGGGAAAGGAGGAGGCGGTGGCGGGCGTGGCGAGGGAAAGGAGGAGGCGCTGACATGGGTGGCGTGTGAGGGAAAGGAGAAGGCGGTGGCGGGGGTGACGTGCGAGCGAAAGGAGGAAGCGGTGGCGGGGTGGCTGGAGGGAAAGGAGGATGCGGTGGCGGGGTGGCTTGCGAGGGAAAGGAGAAGGTGGTGGCGGTGGTGGAGGGGAAAGGAAGAGGCGGTGGGGGGTTGCGTGCGAGGGGAAGGACGAGGCGGTGGGGGTGGTGGTGAGGGACAGGAGGCGGTGGTGGGGGTGGCGAGAGGGAAGGAGGAGGCGGGGGCGTGGGTGACTTGCGAGGGGAAGGAGGAGGCGGGGGCGAAGGTGGCTTGCGAGGGGAAGGAGGAGGCGGTGGCTGGGGTATCGTGGTAAGAAAAGGAGGCGGTTGTCGAGTTGGCGCGTGAGGGACAGGAGGAGGAGGTGGGGGGTGGTGTCTGAGGGACAGTAGGAGGTGGTGGCATGGGTGGCGTGGGAGGGACAGGAGGAGGTGGTGGAGGTGGCGTGCGAGGGACAGGAGGATGTGGTGGCGGGGTGGCGTGAGGGACAGTAGGAGTCGGTGGTGTGGGTGGCGTGGGAGGGACAGAAGGAAATGGTGGCGGGGTTGGAGTGGGAAGAAAAGGAGGAGGCAGTGGTGGCGGGGTTGGCGTGAGGGACAGTAGGAGGTGGTGGTGGGTGGCGTCGAGGGACAGGAGGAAGTGGTGGCGGGGGGCGTGGAGGGACAGTAGGAGGCAGTGGAGAGGGTGACGTTTGAGGGACAGTAGGAGGGGGTGGCGTGCGAATGACAGCAGGAGGCGGTGGCCGGGGTGACGTTCGAAAGACAGTAGGAGGCAGTGGCGGGGGTGTCGTGGGAGGGACAAGAGGAAACGGTGGCGGGGATGGCGTGCGAGGGACAGTAGGAGGCGGTGGCGGGGATGGCGTTCGATAGATAGGTGGAAGCGGTGTCCGGTTTGGCGTGCGAGGGACAAGAGGAGGAGGGGGCGGGGGTGGCGTGCGAGAGACAAAATGAGGCGGTGGCGGGTGTGGCGTGCGAGGGACAGGAGGAGGCGGTGGCGGGGGTGGCTTGCGAATGACAAGAGGAGGCTGTGGCGGGGTTGGGGTGCAAGGGACAGTAGGAGGCTTTGGCGGGGGTGACGTTCGAGAGACAGTAGGAGGCGGTGGCGGGTGTGACGTTCAAGGGACAGGAAGACACGGTGGCGGGGGTGGCGTGCGAGGGACAGGAGGAGGCGGTGGCGGGGTTGGCTTGCGAATGACAGGAGGAGGCAGTGGCGGGGATGGCGTGCGTATGACAGGAGGAGGCTGTGGCTGGGGTGACGGTCGATGGACAGGAGGAGGCTGTGGCTGGGGTAGCTTTCGAGTGAAAGGAGGAGGCTCTGGCAGGGGTAGGGTGCGAGGGACAGGAGGAGGTGGTGGCGGGGGTGGCTTGCGAGGGACAGGAAGAGGCGGCTGGGGCGGTTGCGTGCGAGGGACAAAGGAGTCGCATGCGGGGGTTTGGTGCGAGGGACAGGAAGAGGCGGTGGCGAGGGTGGCGTGCAAGGCACAGGAGGAGTCGGTAGCGGGGTTGGCGTGCGAGGAACAGGAAGAGGCGGTGGCGGGGGTGGCGTGCGAGGGACAGGAGGAAGCGGTGGCCGGGGTGCCGTGCGAGGGACAGTAAGAGGCGGTGGCGAGGTTGGCGTGGGAGGGACAGGAAGAGGCGGTGGCGGGGGTTTCCTGCGAGGGACAGAAGGCGGCAGTGGCATTGGTGACGTCCGAGGGACAGTAGGAGGCGGTGGCGGGGGTGGCGTGCGAGGGACAGTAGGAGGCTGTGGCATTGGTGACGTCCGAGGGACAGTAGGAGGCGGTGGCGGGGGTGGCGTGCGAGGGACAGTAGGAGGCGGTGGCGGGGGTGGCGTGCGAGGGACAGGAGGAGGCGGTGGCGGGGGTATCGTGGAAATGACAGGAGGAGGCTTTAGCGGGGGTGACGTTCGAGGGACAGTAGGAGGAAGTGGCGTGGGTGGCGTGGGAGGGACAAGAGGAAAGGGTGTCGTCGGTGGCGTGCGAGGGAAAGTAGGAGGCGGTGTCGGGGGTGGCGTGCGAGGGACAGGAGGAGGCGGTGGCGGGGTTGGCTTGCGAATGACAGGAGGAGGCAGTGGCGGGGATGGCGTGCGTATGACAGAAGGAGGCTATGGATGGGGTGACGGTCGATGGACAGGAGGAGGCTGTGGCTGGGGTAGCTTTCGAGTGAAAGGAGGAGGCTCTGGCAGGGGTAGGGTGCGAGGGACAGGAGGAGGTGGTGGCGGGGGTGGCTTGCGAGGGACAGGAAGAGGCGGCTGGGGCGGTTGCGTGCGAGGGACAAAGGAGTCGCATGCGGGGGTTTGGTGCGAGGGACAGGAAGAGGCGGTGGCGAGGGTGGCGTGCAAGGCACAGGAGGAGTCGGTAGCGGGGTTGGCGTGCGAGGAACAGGAAGAGGCGGTGGCGGGGGTGGCGTGCGAGGGACAGGAGGAAGCGGTGGCCGGGGTGCCGTGCGAGGGACAGTAAGAGGCGGTGGCGAGGTTGGCGTGGGAGGGACAGGAAGAGGCGGTGGCGGGGGTTTCCTGCGAGGGACAGAAGGCGGCAGTGGCATTGGTGACGTCCGAGGGACAGTAGGAGGCGGTGGCGGGGGTGGCGTGCGAGGGACAGTAGGAGGCTGTGGCATTGGTGACGTCCGAGGGACAGTAGGAGGCGGTGGCGGGGGTGGCGTGCGAGGGACAGTAGGAGGCGGTGGCGGGGGTGGCGTGCGAGGGACAGTAGGAGGCGGTGGCGGGGGTATCGTGCAAATGACAGGAGGAGGCTTTAGCGGGGGTGACGTTCGAGGGACAGTAGGAGGAAGTGGCGTGGGTGGCGTGGGAGGGACAAGAGGAAAGGGTGTCGGGGGTGGCGTGCGAGGGACAGTAGGAGGCGGTGGCGGGGTATGCGTTCGATAGATAGGAAGAGGCGGTGCCCGGGATGGCGTACGAGGGACAGGAGGAGGCGGTGGCGGGGGTGGCGTGCGAGGGACAGGAGGAGGCGGTGTTTGGGGTGGCGTGCGAGGGACAGGAGGAGGCGGTGGTTGGGGTGGCGTGCGAGGGACAAGAGGAGGCGGTGTTTGGGGTGGCGTGCGAGTGACAGGAGGAGGCCGTGGTAGGGGTGACGTGCGAAAGACAAGAGGCGGTGGCGGGGGTGGCGTGCGAGTGACAGGAGGAGGCGGTGGTGGGGGTGGCGTGTGAGGGACAGGAGGAGGTGGCGGGGGTGTAGTGCGAGGGACAGGAGGAGGCGGTGTCGGGGGAGGCGTTCGAGGGACAAGAGGAGTGGGTGTCGGGGGTGGCGTGAGAGGGACAGGAGGAGGCGGTGGCGGTAGTGGCGTGCAAGGGTCAGGAGGAGGCGGTGTCCGGGTTGGCGTGCGAGGGACAGGAGGAGGCGGTGTCCGGGTTGGCGTGCGAGGGACAGGAGGAGGCGGTGGCGGGGGTTGCGTGCGAGGGACAAGAGGAGCCGGTGTCGGGGGTAACTTGCGAATGACAGGATTAGGCTTGGGGTTGGGGAGTAACAGTAGGAGGCTTTGGCGGGGTGCGTGTGGGACAGTAGGAGGCGGTGGGGGTGGCGTGGAAGGACAGGAAGAGGTGGTGGCGGGGCTGGCGTGAGCGACAAGAGGAGGCAGTGGTGGGATGGAGGTGAGGGACAGGAAGAGGTGGCTGACGGCGTGCAAGGGACAAGAGGAGGAGGTGGCTGGGGTGGTGTCGAGGGACAGTAGGAGGCGGTGGCGGGGGTGGGGTGGGAGGGACCGGAGAAGTGGTCTTGGGGTGGCGTGCGAGGGACAGTAAGGCTGTGGAGGCTGACGTTGTAGGGACAGTAGGAGACGGTGGCGGGGGTTGCGTGTGAAAGGCCGCAGGAGGCGGTGGTGGCGGGGTGACGTGAGGGACAGAGGCGGTGATGGGGATGACGTCTGACAGATAGGAGGAGGCGGTGTCTGGGGGAGGTACAGGAGGAGGCGATGTCGGGGGTGGCGTGCGAGGGACAAGAGGAGGCAGTGTTGGGGGTGGCGTGCGAGGGACATTAGGAGGCGGTGGTAGGGGTGACGTGCGAGGGACAAGAGGCGGTGGCGGGGGTGGCGTGCGAGTGACAGGAGGAGGCGGTGGTGGGGGTGGCGTGTGAGGGACAGGAGGAGGATGTGGCGGGGGTGTCGTGCGAGGGACAGGAGGAGTCGGTGTCGGGGTTAGCATGCGAGGGACAGAGGAGGCGGTGGTGGGGTGGTGAGGGACAGGAGGAGGCAGTGCTGGGGTGGTGCGAGGGACAGGAGGAGGCGGTGGTGGGGGTTGAATGCGAGGTACAGGAGGAATCGGTGGCGGTGATGGCGTGTGAAGGACAGGAGGAGGCGGTGGCGGGGATGGCGTGCGAGGTACTGGAAAAGGCGGCAGTGGGGGAGGCGTGTGAGGGACAGGAGGAGGCGGTGGCTGGGGCGGCGTGTGAGGGACAGGAAGAGGCGGTGGCGGGGGTGGCGTGCGAGGGACAGGAGGAGGCGGTGGTGTGGAGACGTGTGAGGGACAGGAGGAGGCGGTGGCGGGGTATGGCGTTTGAGGGACAGGAGGAGGCGGTGGCGGGAGTGGCGTGTGAGGGACAGGAGGAGGCGGTGGCGAGGATGTCGTGCGAGGTACTGAAAAAGGTGGCGGTGTGGAAGGCGTGTGAGGGACAGGAGAAGGCGGTGGCGAGTGTGGCGTGTGAGGGACAGGAGGAGGCGGTGGCGGGGGTGGCGTGCGAGGGACAGGAAAAGGGGGTGGCGTTTGAGGGACAGGAGGAGGCGGTGGCGGGGGAGGCGTGTGAGGGACAGGAGGAGGCGGTGGCGGGGGTGGCGTGTAAGGGACAGGAGGAGGCTGTGGCGGGGGTGTCGTGCGAGGGACAGGAGGCGGTGGCGGTGATGGCGTGTGAGGTAATGCAAAAGGCGGCCGTGTGGGAGGCGTGTGAGGGACAGGAGAAGGCTATTGTGGTGGTAGCGTGTGAGGGACAGGAGGAGGCAGTGGCGGGGGTGTCGTGCGAGGGACAGGAGTAGGCGGTGGCGGTGATGGCGTGTGAGGTACTGGAAAAGGTGGCGGTGTTGGAGGCGTGTGAGGGACAGGAGGAGGCGGTGGCGGTGATGGCGTGTGAGGTACTGGAAAAGGCGGCGGTGTGGGACGCGTGGGAGGGACAGGAAGAGGTGGCGATGGGGGTGGCGTGCGAGATACAAGAGGAAGCGGCGATGGTAATGGCGTGCGAAGGACAGGAGGATATGGCGATGGGGGTGGCGTGCGAGGGACAGGAAGAGGTGGCGATTGAGGTGGCGTGCGAGGGACAGGAAGAGGTGGCGATTGAGGTGGCGTGCAAGGTACAGGAGGATATGGCGATATGGCTGCTGTGGGGGTGGCGTGGGAGGGACAGGAAGAGGCTGCTGTGGGGGTGGCGTGGGAGGGACAGGAGGAAACAGTGGCGTTGTTGGAGTGGAAGGAAAAGGAGGAGGCGTTGGTCGGGTTATCGTGCGAGGGACAGGAGGAGGCTGTGGCTGGGGTGACGTTCGATGGACAGTAGGAGGCTGTGGCTGGGGTAGCTTTCGAGTGAAAGAAGGAGGCTCTGGCGGGGGTAGGGTGCGAGGGACAGGAGGAGGTGGTGGCGGGGGTGGCGTGCGAGGGACAGGAAGAGGCGGCTGCGGGGATGGCGTGCGAGTGACAAAGGAGTCGGTTGCGGGGGTTTGGTGCGAGGGACAGGAAGAGGTGGTGGCGAGGGTGGCGTGTAAGGCACAGGAGGAAGCGGTGGCCGGGTTGCCGTGCGAGGGACAGTAAGAGGCGGTGGCGAGGTTGGTGTGGGAGGGACAGGAAGAGGCGGTGGCGGGGGTGGCCCGCGAGGGACATAAGGCGGTGGTGGTGGGGTTGGAGTGCAAGGGACAGGAGGAGGCGCTGGCGGGGGTGGCGTGCGAAAGACAGGAAGAGGAGGCGATGTGGGTGGCGTGCGAGGGACAGGAAGAGGTGGCGATGGGGGTGGCGTGCGAGGGACAGGAAGAGGTGGCGATGGGGGTGTCGTGCGATGGACAGGAAGAGGTGGCGATGGGGGTGGCGTGCAAGGGACAGGAAGAGGTGGCGATGGGGGTGGCGTGCGAGGGACTGGAAGAGGTGGCGATGGGGGTGGCGTGCGAGGGACAGGAAGAGGTGGCGATGGGGGTGGCGTGCGAAGGACAAGAAGAGGTGGCGATAGGGGTGGCGTGCGAGGGACAGGAAGTGGTGGCGATGGGGGTGTCGTGCGATGGACAGGAAGAGTCGGCGATGGGGGTGGCGTGCGAGGGACAAGAGGAGGCTGCGGCGAGTGGTGGCGTGTGATGGACAAGTAATGCACAGGGCACCAGTACAGGTGCATAACACGGACATTTGTGTTGGCTGCTGGGGGAACTGGGGTGCCGAGTGTGTAGGGAAGGGAAATGAATAGGTGTACTACTAGTTAGTCTTGGTGTGTTGTGACAAGTGAGTGTGTATTTGTTTTCTGAATGAGTCTATTGTACCACAGTCTAAAGTCTGTAGGGGGAGGCTGTTCCAGTCACGTGTGGTGCGTGGAAAGTATGAGTCCGTACATGTGTCCGTGTTTGTGTGATACGTTTGGTATTTTTGGCTGAGTGTGTTACGAGTACGCTGACTGTTTGCGTCCTGTAAGTATGTGTGTGGGTCAATGTCAATGTAAGTGTATGTGATCTTGTACAGAGTTTTAAGTGTGTGCTTGTCTGCACATGTGAAGAGGTTACATATTAATCTGTTGTTTGATCTGTGTTATGATGCCTGGTGTTCAAGTTCATTGTTTATAATGAACCGAGCCACCTTGGTGTTGATTAGTGCTAACTTATAAATGTTTGTGTGTGTGTGTAAGGATCCCACACCGTGGAACAGGATGCTAGTGTTGGTCTCACAAGTGTGTTGTTCATCAGCGCTTATTTGTCTCTGGCCCTTAAGCCTGCGTCAAGTGAGAACCTATTACCCTGGGACACAGGCAAGAATCTAATGTCTAAGTTAAAAGTGTTTGCTTTCCCAGAAAACCCATTTATCCATAAGCCTGATATGGTATAAGGACACCTCCCGAAATGGATCTTTCTTTCGGCCACCTCTTTTAATTATTTTTTGGGAGCAGCGAGTAGCGGGCTTTTTTACTATTGTTTTCTTTTTTTGTGCCCTTGAGCTGCCTTCTTTGTTGTAAAAAAAAAAAAAAAGGGGGAAGATGAACAGGTGGTGTGCCATCTGCCTAGGCTGGGCCTATGAATTTTAGAGTAAAAGAGTCGACATTAAGATGGTACAGCAAGACACAGAAGCTAGAGGGAGTAGACTGGCATGTAGGAGACTGGGGGAGCAAGCTGATGTTTAAAGCAAGAACGAGAACCCCGCAGCTAAATGGCAGGAATAGGGAAGGGGGAAACCAGAACTGTAGCTGTAGGACAGGGGAGAAAGAATTAGTGGAACACCTAATAGTAGAATGCAACTATGAGAGGCAGAGAGGGGAGTTATTAGCAGCACCAGGGAGGAGTGGGCTAAGAGGCTAGAGGAGGACAACGGGGCCATCGCACGGTACGTGTTGGATGGAGATGCAGTGCTGGGAAAAAAGGGCACAAATGCTTGAATAAGCGCACGGATAAGCAATGTCAGTAAGTTATTCCAGCAACAAACTGAAAAGTAAAGTGTGATAGTATATTGCAGTGTAGAAAAATTAAGCTACACAGCACAATTGAAAGGAAAAGTGTGTGAATAAACAGGAGAGACGCCCGAGAGGAGGAGGACAGGTCAAAAGAAGAATAGGAAGAATGTTTGTTTACATATCCGCCTAAATGCGTTCCATTTACGGCGCGAAAACCCGGACCTGGGTCTGGGTTTATCCCCGAACCTGGTTCCGGGTTTTGTGTCAAATGGAAGATGCTATAAGTGTTTAGAAGTCCTCGCCAGCACTCCCAAGATAATACCAAAGCTAATAGTAGGAACTAGGCTAATAGCTGTTGAGGATACACTTTGAGAGTGAAGTTAATACTAAAGTCGAAAGTTAATACCAAGTTTAGTATTAATAGTTGTCGAGGATACGGGCCCAGGATGGTCAGTGAAAGAGGATGAAAGCCAAAGCTGGTGGTGAACATTGAAATCTCCTAGGATGGAGATTTCAGCGAAGGGAGAGTCGGTCAAGATGTGCTCCACTTTAGAGTTCAAATAGTCAAAGAATTTTACATAGTTGGTCTGTTGAAAAAGATGTGTCCTCACGGTGCACCATGGTGTCCAGAAATGGGAGCTTCTTATTTTGTTCTATTTCATGCATGAAGTTTAAGCAGGAGTCGTTCTTGAATTCGGTGATTAACTCGTTGATGTGGCTCATGGTGTCAACGCTGATGAAGAAGTCATCGACGTACCTCGCGTAGATTTGTGGTTTGAGTTGAGGGTGGCGTGCAAATAGCCTTTCTTCGATGGACCCCATGTAGAAGTTGGCGAAGAGGACGCCGAGGGGTGATCCCATGGCCACACCGTCTCACTGCACGTACACCTTGCCGTCGGGTCCGTAAAATGGTACTTCTTTAGTACATGCTTGTAGAAGGAGGCGTAGCGAGGCTTCGGGAATGTTGAGTGGCTCTTCGTCTTCTAAGTGGTAGATGCGTTGACAGATGAGATCTATGGTTTCGTCGACCGGTACGTTGGTGAAGAGTGATTCAACGTCCATGGATGCCATGATGTTGGAGGGACGGGTAGTCTTCAGGAGATCGAGGAACTCTGTTGTGGACTTCAAACTGAAGGAGGCTGGTGTGAATGGTGTGATGAGCTCGTTGAGGTGCTTGGCGAGTTTAGGCAACTGATGGTGTCTGGCTGATAATGGGACGTAGGGGGTGGCCTTCCTTGTGGGTCTTGACGTTGCCATAAGCGTAACCCAGTCTGTGGTCGCCTTCGATGAGGGGGAGCTTCGTACTGCTGTTGTTGTTAGTCTGGCGGATGATACGGTTCAACTTCGTCTTGATATCGTTCGTTGGGTTTCTTGTGATTCTGCTGAATTTTGTGGTGTCGGTCAGGATGGTTGCCATCTTATTCAAGAAGACATCTTTGTCAAGAATGACAAAGATAGATGACTTATCGGCCCTGAGGATGACAATGCGATCGTTGCTCTTCAGTTTGGCAGCAGTTCGAAATTCAGGTGTGAGGAGGAGCTGCGCTGGTGTCTCTTGTTATCTTTGCTTCTCGGATGATTTCGCTTGTAGGTCAGGTGATGTTGTTACCCTCTTGTCGTTCTCGAGCTTTTGAATGTCTTCGAGCAGCATTTCCAGTTCTATGCGCTTGGTGAGCGTTTTCCCTGAGGAGGAAACACATGGAGGACAACACCATAATATTGACAAGAGAAAACAACAACAAGAGACTCAAAATGACCGAGGCAGTGCTAATTTACACAGAAACCTGCAATAAACATACAGCAGCAACCCGATACGTCACTCCCGACAAAGAGGCAGCGAGCGCCAAGCTGTTATGATTGGCTGAGAGCCGCGCATACTAACGCGCAGGCTCAGCGAGGCAATATATAGCGCCGCCTACCAAAATCCCTCGAAGAAGGAGAAGCAGCACACTCACTCCTTCTCCTACACCTGCAAAGAGAATATCTCCTGAAGATGGCCGAATAGGCCGAAAGACGTATTGAGACATGGATCTCCACACATACAACCAAAAGACCGCGCCACATAGCGTGAAATAGAAAAAACAACTTATAAAGAGAATAATGCAAAATCTATATATATATATATATATATATATATATATATATATATATATATATATATATATATATATACTATAATATATATATATATATATATATATATATATATATATATATATATATATATATTTATATATATATATATATATATATATATATATATATATATATATATATATATATATATATATATATATATATATATATATATATATATATATATATATATATATAAAAAAAAATATATATATATATATATATATATATATATATATATATATATATATATTATAGTATATATATATATATATATATATGTGTAGAGAGAGAGAGAGAGAGAGAGAGAATGGAGGATAGATAGATAAATAGATAGATAGATAAATAGATAGATAAGAAGATAGACAGATAGAGATAAATAGATAGATAGATATAGATAGAGATAGGTAGATAGATCTATAGATATTCAATACATTTACATATCACAACTTCCCTGAATTTATAAAAATCCTATAAACAATGAATGGCAGTGTGTAACGGGCTTGTCGGGGGGCGTTTAAAGGGTGTTGATTAAGACTTCAGCTTCCTTAAGGCGAATTATATTCGTAGCCTTTATGTACAAGAAGCGACGGAGCGAGAGCGACTGTCGTTGTGTGTCAGTCGGACTCTCGTGAAGGAGTGGCGAGTTACAGGTTGGAAAATAATGGTTACAATTGGTCACGTATGTCAAGGTGACCTCCACGCACCATCGGAGTGCTAAGTATACAAAACTGAGAAGGTAAACACTGACGGACGACATTCCTATAAGGTGGCGTGATCTATCTGTCGTGGGTTTTTCCATTGACAATTGTATGCCTAATTCGTGGTGATATTAAATAATAATAATACATTGATATCCTACTATAACACTGCTCGGTCACCTACCAGTGATCGCGACCTCGCGATATATAAAAATCGAAATAGCAGTCTAGGTACCATGAACATACATAGAGGGAGTTTGTCAAGCAGACTGCCTATGATACAATTATGTTAAAACACTGGCTATGTAAGAACAGATGTGGAATTATAATATAAATAGGGAGAGGGAAACCACAACGTGTGTGACATGAAACATAAGAAACCTCTCAAAAGATAAATATAAGGACACATGTATAAGAAACTATCAACTGGCATAGTTACAGACAATGAAACGTTGATCTAGCTCCTAAAAAAAAAAATACAGTAGTGAAACACAGCACAATGTTAAGTATAGGAGCAGCCAGGTTTCTGTCCCCTGACGTGTCTGAGAAAAGGAAAAACTACCTTGCCAGTGGCCTCCCGGCATCCAGTCGCCGTGTCTGCACAACCAAATAATCGTGCAGGACAGAGTTTCTCCTAATAAGGTAGCACATGACGACGAGACTGACGAACATCAGAAACATTGGTACAAAAAATCCAGGGTACAGGTAGGGGAGATGCAAATAATCAGGCAGCGTTTCCTCCAGGGTTTCCGCAAACTCTGTTTTGTTCGCGAAAGACAATGAAGTAAGGGAATTAGTCACATACGAGATGCTGGAGAAATAAATGTCATCGAGAGACCGTAGAGGAAACACTCGATGGGAAATATTGGCCGTGAAAACCAGACGAATCCGGGACGGGTACGTTGTTATGTTAGTGGAGCGGATATAGCATGCTTCCGCTATGGCATAGTGACCAGTAACCCGTTGATAAGTGGTACCCTCCGGGCAGATGACCGATACATAGAATGACTGAGGGAAATAAAAATAATGCAGACCCTGAAAGTTCTTATGGAAAACAGGCGTTGGTGTTAGCCGCTTGTAGGGGCACAGGGAAAGAGCGTCAGACGCGTTCACGCGGGTGAGGGCGATCTCGCATACCCCTCCCCGAACTGGAAGGAAGGCAAAGAGAGACGCAGAGCAATAGAATCGCCCGAAGACCGTCTCCTTGCAATACTGCAAGAGTGAGTAGCTACCCGTTGAATACAGAGCGAAATCCTTCGCGATTAGAACAAGAGACGGGGACGTGTCCAGGGCCAACACACTGTCCTTTGCTGAAAAAGGGAACGGGACAACTTCGTGTGCCTCAAACACGTCCGCCGTCTGAAACGGAACATGAATGATTATGGCATCAGGGGTGAGGCTGGACTCAATCAAGGGGTAAAAATATTGACTCATGTCTGCTCTAGCAGTACCGCAATGTTAGTATGCAATTGCGCAAGTTTTCTACAATTGGCATTGATCACCCTGCGATTTCGAGCAGCAAAGGAAAGTACATGAGCGTAGTGGTCCCGCAAATCGCGAACGTCCTCGTCGGTAGCCGTACCGAAAAGGAACTTTGAGGCGGACCCCACGATGTTGAGCAATCCCCTCTTTACCCGAGAGTGAACTGAGTGAAAACTATAATCCATGTTTACCTCATCAACTTTTCCCCGTAAGAACAGAATCCTATCCTCCAGTAGTTGAAAAAGAGTCAGAGAGTTGATACTAGAAGGAGCCTTTGATTCCCTAGTCTTGGTAGCCCGGATGGCGTCTGCCATGCCGAGTAGTTTTTCTGAGACTATCCTGATTGTGTCCGTGGTGTTGGTCAAGGAAGTATATGGATATTTTACGAGGAGCACATCTTCTATGAGGAAGACCGCTCCGATGTGTGCCGTGAGCGCACCAGGCTGCAGGTGGCTGGGTTTTGTTGCAAGAAGGGAGCCGAGGGACAACAAGATGGTCAGAAACGCAACATCATGATCTGAAAGTGGTGGGAATGAAGTATTTAAACCCGTGGTCTCAAGTTATAGCTATGGGTGTTGGGATTATCTTGTTGAACATTTGACTCTGAGGGGGAAGTACCAATATCAAGGTCCAAAGGTGAGGGAATTACTTTCAGACGATCACTGTGAACTTCTAGACTGACTCCACTATTCGACTCGAGAACCTCGAACCGATTTCCCCTGACATTCCGAACAACTCGGTAAGGACCCACAAATTTAGCCCGCAGTTTGAACTCCTTCCGCTTGCTTAATCATGACTGTGCCACCCTCTTTGAAATTCACCGACGGCCTGTTTGTGTTGTTTTGACATCATTTCAACCTTCGTAGCTTTTAACGTACACCTAACTTCTGAGTGTATCTTGGAAAACATATGCATCTGCTGTTGTGCGTACCTATCAATGTTGTAGAGAGGTTGCTGTGGGGTTGTAAGGAAGTCGTACGGAAGACGTTTCTCCACCCCATATAAGATGTAGTAGGAGATTTCCTGTAGAGTCGTTTACCGACGTATTTATGGAAGCGGCTATATGCGATAGCCAATCCTCCCAATTATCGTGGAGATCGTTCACGATAGGCCTGAGGACCTGTAAGATTTTCCTATTAGCCCTCTCCGCCAACCCATTAGCAGCTGGGTGGTAAGCTGTGATGAAGGATTTCGTGATGTTAAACTGAGCGCATATTTCGCTCAATACTGAGTTCCGAAACTCGGTGCCATTGTCACTCAGAAGAATTCGAGGAGACGAATGTGGACACAACACGTGAGTCACGAGGGCATGGGCCACGCGTGTGGCTGTCTTGTCCTTGAGAGGCGCTAGAACTAGAAACCTAGAGAACTGGTCGACGCACACCAATAAGTAGCGCGAGCCATGTTGGCTCTGGGGGAGCTGTAGTAAGTCTATATTAACAACATCCCATGGCGCCTCTGGTACTGGGTATTGCAACATAGGTGCTGGCCCTTTGACGGACCCCTTGTGCTTAGCACAAACGACGCAATGTGCGACATGTTTTTCTACATCAACCCGTAATGTGGGCCAGTAGAATTTTCGTCTGGTGACAGATAGCGTCTTGTCTCTTCCTGGGTGACCCGCAATGGGTGTGTTATGGACCAGCTTAAGCGTCACGGGGACGTATGTGTCTGGGATGACCAGTTGGTCTATAGGTACCGGTTTGGTTGGCCATGACCTACAAAGGAGGTTGTCCTCTGATAGGAAGAATTGTGTAAAGGGAACTGGCAATTCAGGAAGGTTTGATTCGTCTCCCGACTCGAGGGCATAAATTAACCTCTTCCACACAGGGTGGTCACGCTGAGCAGTGTGTAGCTCAGGTGAAGTGAAGTTGTGGATGACCTCTGGGGTGGTAATCGCGCCTATCGGAACATTCCGAGATAAGGCATCTGCGACCACATTTGTTTTCCAGTGATGTATTTTATCTCCGGATTGTATGCTTGGATCGTTAAGAACCATCTTGCCAGACGACCGTGTAGGTTTTTCCTTGAAAAGATCAGTTATGGCCGCGTGGTCCGTAAACACCACAATTTTGTACCCCATCACAATGTCACGAAAATGCTTCAGAGCCCACACAATGGCAAGAGCCTCTAGGTGGGTAACAGAATAGTTCTTTCCGGAGCTGTAAGTACTGACTGGCGAACGCTATCACATGCTTTTTGCCGGACATATCTGTTTGCATCAGCGCGGCTCCTACTCCACTAGCCGAAGCGTCGGTACAAAGCTGAAAGGGGTCCTTGAAATCCGGAAAGACAAGGACCGGAGCCCGTGTAAGCGCTTTCTTTAAATCCTCAAAACTGGTTTGTTGAGCTGGGAGCCACTGAAATGGTACGTCTTTCTTTAAAAGATGGGTTAGGGGACTCGCGCGAGCTGCGAAGTCCTTAATGAAAGGCCTGTAATAACCTGCGACACCCAAGAAAGACCGTACCTTGTCCGCAGACGTTGGCTGAGGGAACTCGGCAATAACCTTTATTTTGTCGTCCACTGTGTGGATGCCGAATTCGTCCACGACATGCCCCAAGAACTTGATCCGAGGCTTTAAAAATTCACATTTGGTGATTTTGAGCTTTAATCCGACCTCTTGAAGTCTGTGTAGGACTGCTTTTAGTGTTTCCATGTGTGCATGCACGTCTTTACTTGCTATGATGATGTCGTCTAAATACACATAGACAGAGTTGCCCAGCAAGTCACCAAAAATACTGTTCATTGTCCTTTGGAAGGTCAAGGGAGCTCCTTTGAGCCCGAACGGCATCCTTGTCCACTCATAGTGGCCATGAGGCGTGCTGAAAGCCGTTATTTCACGTGACTCGGGGGCTATGGGCAGTTGCCAGTAGCCACTGACCAGATCAAGACTCGTAAAGACTTTATTTCCTCTACCGAGACACATCAGAAGATCTCTAAGAACGGGAAGCGGAAAATGATCATCCACGGTCGCGGTGTTCACACGCCGGAAATCAATCACAGGACGATAAGAGCCGTCTTTCTTGGAACCAGGAATAAGGGCGAATTCCACGGGGAATTCGATTCTTTGATGACACCTTGTTCTAACATTTCAGAGATAAGTTGTTGCACCACCTCCCTCTGACTGTGGGGGAGCTTGTACGCATTGATATATACAGGATTTGTATTGGGTTTTAACTTAATGTGGTGTTCAGCACACTGCGTAACTCCAAGCGGCTCGCCTGGTAGAGCAAGCGCCCCCCGATAATGCTCCAGAAGCTGGACTAAGGTTGGCTTAATTTCGGAATAGTGTGCAACTTTAGGAACGCTCTAAATTAGCTGTGTCTTGTTCGAGAAGCCTGACACGCCGAGGTTATGCCTGAGACTTGGGCTGAAGGGTATTCAGCTGGTTCCGGGGCGACATTTCTCCCATACACTAGACACTGGCATAATCGAACACCGTGTTTTAAGGAAACAGGGGATCCAGACGTGTTTATTACCAATGCCTCTGCAAAACCTCCCTCCTTGACTGTTGCAAGAGTTACCTCCACCGTCACGCGGTGTACGTGAGGAACTCCGTCGATACACACATCCCTGCCCGCCGGAGGGGCGTTAGGCAAACGGATTTTAACAAGTTTTGCAGCACGATCCGGAACTATATGAGGACCTTCTACGACTGCCGTTACTGTCCGCCACAAGTCTGCAATGGTTTCGTGTGGTTTGACCGTAAGAGGGGACACTTGGGCGGTGGCAGCCCCTGAGTCTGTGGTGTGTTGGTCATTTTCCACCTCTGAGGGTGAGATTACAGTTGACAGAGGCGATGGATTGACCATCCCCTGTATGCGTCGGCCTTGATACACGATCGCGTTGCTTACAGGGTTTATGGCGATGTGCAGGTCTTTCATGGCGTTCAATCCTAAGATCCCATCCACAGGTAAAGCAAACCTGCTAGAGACATAAAGAAATCTCGAAAGGGACATACTTTTTCATGTAAGCTGACTGTTAGTGGTACTCGCCCAAGGATTCCCAAAGTGGTGCCCGTCACGCCTATCACATTCAGGTCGTTCTCTTGGAGCGGCCAATTTTCCCCACTCGCTTGTCGTGTCAGTGACCTGTAAGCGGAGTCGGATATGACATTGACTGTGGCACCTGTGTCAACCGCTAAGGTGAGTGAAGTGTTGCCCACCTTGCAAGGGAGGGCAATTATGCTTGTCCGTCCCAAGGCGGCAATGACGGAGTCAAGTTGCTCCCAATTAGTATTTTCCTTAAGGGACACTTGGATGTACGCCTCGGGGCTGTCACGAAGTCATGTCTTTTTATTCTGAGAAGAGGAGTGTGGTTTACTGTCCGCTGAGGACTTGTACTTCTGTTCCTCCTTGGCCTTTTGTATTGCAGAACAACTGTCTGAATCATGAAAACAATTCCCGTGGATATGGCAAAAGGCAGCCTTCCGCTGATGGTTTGGCCTAGGGTTCCTGTGTGATGAATGATGCCCGCCCCTGTAACCTCCTGACCTCCTATCTGAGCCCCGTCTCGAATGTGTTGATTCCCTACGTTTCGCGAAACAAGAATGTTCAGAATGTCCTGATTGTTTGCAAAAACTACATGTGAGAGATGCCTTACTTTGTGCTTGCAATGCTGCTGCTGGGGCGAGGGGTTGATGGTGAGGGTGTTCCTGAACCTTGACCTCTAACTCTGAGACGAAGTCAACCAACTTCCCGCTCGGTTTGAAGGCCAAAGGGAGGGCAGAGCGGCGGTTCTTCTCTGAAATATGAAATAAGTAAAAAAAACAACTCGAAAGCTGTCTTCACCTGGTGCTTTTGCATACAGCCCCCTGGAAGCCAGAGCGCGTCTTCCAAGTTCTTGACACAGTCAACCGCCAGCTGATTGGCCTCAATCATGGCGTCCCAAATCGGCTTTGTTGAGGAATTTTTTTGGAGGGACTCAACCGTGTGTGCCATCTGTCTAACGATGCTTGGTTTACTCCCGCCCCCGAAGATTTTAATGAAATTCCCTTTAAAAACCTCATAGTTTACACCAATGTCCCCCGAAGCGAACGCTGAGGACTGCATCAAATTCAGTGCCCGAGAGCCTGGAAGTAACCGTGACCGAATGAAAGCGATTTTATCATGATCTTCCGTAATGGAGGAATTTACGATGGCAGATTCACACAAATCTAAAAACTGTCGCGCCGAAAAATCGGTCTCGCCTCCCGAGAATTGTCGAATACTGGCGTGAGTTGGAATGACCCGAATCGGGGGCGGGGGGAAGTGGTGTGGGGCCCCAGGAGGAGGAGGGGGAGGTGGATCGACAGGCATTGTGTTCGGCCGAGTGGGGGTTAAGTATTCAGACGATTCTGAAGGTGAAGGGGCGCTATCCCTTGGGAGGGAAGAGTACGTAGCCCCCGATCGCAAATTCACCACATTTAAATCACCGGTGGTTGCACCTTGCTCCAATTCCTCCTCACTTGAAGGACGAGCCAACTGTTTAAAGGTGTCGCCGAGTTTAGCGAGAGTGTCTTTGTTCATACTATGGTGTAAACCATTCACAAAAGAGGAGCAAATATTGATAGCTGTAAATATGAACCAATAAACGGAACGTGTAGGAATGAATAGTTTGCATTGAAAACCCTAAAAAGGCAAGAAAGAATGGCTAGCAAGGTGCCTGTATAGACGTAATAGAAGTTAAGGTTATAATGGAATGCCCTAATGATATGGGTATAATGAAAGAATAACTATATAAACAAAGTGGTATGTTAAGTGAGTATACCATTGAAGCTCACGTTTTCTCGAGCAGTGAAAAGAAAACGGAGGCAGGGCACACTGATGAAGATTAACTTTGATAAGGGAACTCACACTATACTCAATAGACTCGCTAGCAAACTATAAGAAAGAATCAATATCGTATAGGAATGAACGTTACTCTCACAATTATGACTGAAGAACAGTGTTAGGAACACAGAAATAAAAAAAATCGTGCCTCTGCACGGATAATAATGAAAATGAGCCGAGTCGGCAAATTTGGACAAGAATGGAATATCCACAAATACCAAGATTAATCAGCTGATGTAGTGGAGAGGGCGACGGCTTGTGATGCCCTGGGTGACGTGCAGTCGTTGTAGGCGCGTCAGGAAACCTCGGCCGCGGCCACAGCGGCGGTGAGAGGTGAGGGATGGGCTGACATCGGAGGACTCGCAATGGCGGTTGAAAAACTGCTGACCCAGCAATTTGAGCGGCCGCGGTTGCGGCGGCTGGGAGCCGGTACACTGCCGCCAGACGAATGATGGCCGCGTCGTCCTTGTTATAGTAAGAGATGGGCGGCTGTGGCAGATAAGACGACTTGGGTGTGTAACCTCTTGAGAAGACGCCTTGCAAGAAACGGTAGTGGGAACAGCTTGCAGTCACCGGGAGATGGCCGCGGGTACCCTTGCTGACTGTTTGCCGGAAGAGGTTTGGGCCGATGCTCCCGGCAGCGGCGGTGGTGCCGCCAGCTGTGGAGCGAGGGGCATGCGGGGTGTCCCAAGGTCAGCGGGGCGTGCCTCCTCCTTGCTGGTGTGAATACTTCCGCCGTATCGTGGAGTGGCTTGCAGTGTTCGTAGCAGTGCTGGCTTGAAGCGGGGGAGCGGCTTGTAGATTGTGGCCCTCGCGTTCGGCTGCGTAGGCCGGAGGGTGTGCTCGGGGCTTGTAGGCTTGACGCCTATAGAGTTGCTTGAAGCTGGTGTGCTCGAGGCTTGTAGGCTGGACGCCTGTAGAGTTGCTTGTAGCTGGTGTGCTCGAGGCTTGTAGGCTGGACGCCTGTAGAGTTGCTTGTAGCTGGTGTGCTCGAGGCTTGTAGACTGGACGCCTGTAGAGTTGCCCGTAGCCTGTAGGCTTGTAGGCTGGACGCCTGTAGAGTTGCTGCTGGTGTGCTCGAGGCTTGGAGGCTGGACGCCTGTAGAGTTGCTTGTAGCCGGCGCCTGGTGAGTTGCACGTAGGTGGCGACTTGTGAGATGCACGTAGCTGGTGCCTTGTGAGATGCTTGTAGATGGCGCCTTGTGAGTTGCACGTAGGTGGCGACTTGTGAGATGCTTGTAGCTGGCGCCTTGTGAGTTGCACGTAGGTGGCGACTTGTGAGATGCTTGTAGCTGGCGCCTTGTGAGTTGCACGTAGGTGGCGACTTGTGAGATGCTTGTAGCTGGCGCCTTGTGAGTTGCACGTAGGTGGCGACTTGTGAGATGCTTGTAGCTGGCGCCTGGTGCGTTGCCGCGGACGGCAGGTGCGGTGCCGCGGACGGCAGGTGCGTTGACTCCTTCTTCCCTTGTACGCCTGTCCCCGGAGTTTGTTGGTGAGTTCTCGTGGCTTGGAGGAGAACGAGGTAGCGAAGGCACAGGCGCGGGGTGACCGCTGCCAACCAAATGTAACGGGCTTGTCGGGGGGCGTTTAAAGGGTGTTGATTAAGACTTCAGCTTCCTTAAGGCGAATTATATTCGTAGCCTTTATGTACAAGAAGCGACGGAGCGAGAGCGACTGTCGTTGTGTGTCAGTCGGACTCTCGTGAAGGAGTGGCGAGTTACAGGTTGGAAAATAATGGATACAATTGGTCACGTATGTCAAGGTGACCTCCACGCACCATCGGAGTGCTAAGTATACAAAACTGAGACGGTAAACACTGACGGACGACATTCCTATAAGGTGGCGTGATCTATCTGTCGTGGGGTTTTTCCATTGACAATTGTATGCCTAATTCGTGGTGATATTAAATAATAATAATACATTGATATCCTACTATAACACCAGTGAACCTTCCTAGCTGTATATAGATATAGAGGACCATTCCGCCAACGGCCTCAATTTCTTGGAAGCCACGCAGAAGACATAATGCAAATACTTGTCTTTGTATTTCTATATATTAACATTAGTAATAAGAATGACAATAATGAATGTTGAAATGTGTAGATGGTGCCACTATAAACCCGGGGATACAAAACCTACGCCTGCTTCCCTGGACTGTCCAGGGAAGCAAAAGAAAAAAAATCGGGGAAATATTTTATTTTTTGTTGGTTTTAATGGTTTAATTAACATTAACATCACACAGCTGGGCCAATTCTCTCTTATTGTCGTAAGAGAAAATGGACCATCCAAATTGCATGGATTACCATGGTAACAAAAGAAAGGAAAACGTGCAGGCACTTGACTACATGGTACTGACACTCGTTTAGTTATGATTACAATACTAACCTTATTAAATCAAAATGTATTGTTTAAATTGGTGGGAGGCCCCCTCTTGGTGGGTGGCCCGGGGCCCTGGCCCCTTGGCCCCCCCCCTTGATCCGGCCCTGGGTACTTAAAGACTTGTATCATGTCTCCCCGCAGTCATCTCTTTTCCAACGTGAAGAGGTTGAGTCGCTCGAGTCGTTCTTCATAGGGTTTCGTCCTTAGTGATGGTATCATATTCGTGGCGCGGCGCTGTACTCTCTCAAGTAATTCAATGTCTTTCCTGTAATTAGGAGACCAGAATTGCACGGCGTATTCCAGGTGGGGCCTTACCAGCGAATTATACAAGGATAACATAACTCCCGGCGTCTTGTATTCGAAGTTCCTCGATATGAACCCAAGCATTGTATTGGCTTTCTTACAGGCGGACTTGCAGTATTTTGTTTGTTTCAAGTCACTGCTGATGGTGACCCCGAGGTCTCATTCCTCTTGCACAACATGTTCGCCACCCATGTGGTATATGTGGTTGCTGTTTCTGGATCCGATATGCATTACTTTACATTTGGTAGTGTTGAAGGACATCTGCCATTTTTCTGACCAACGAGTGATCTGGTCCAGGTCTCTCTGGATAATTTCGCAGTCTGCCGTCGTGAGGGCCTTCCCACCCACCTTTGTGTCGTCGGCAAATTTTGAAAGATTGGATTTTAATCCTAGTTCTAGGTCGTTGATATATATGATGAAAAGTATGGGTCCCAGCACTGACCCCTGTGGCACTCCACTTGTGACCGGGAGCCACTCGGAGGCCTGTCCGTTGAGTACAACTCGTTGTTTTCTTTCAGTGAGCCAGTCTTTGATCCACGCTGTCAGATCGTCGCCTAATCCCGCCGACTTAAGTTTCTTGAGGAGTCTTTCATGTGGCACTTTGTCAAAGGCTTTCTGAAAGTCTAGATATATAACATCACTGGGGATATGATTATCCCAGTTTTCATAGATACCATGGTCCAATAAATTGGTTAAGCATGAGCGCTTGTTCCTGAAACCGTCCTGAGCATCGGAAATGATTTTGTTGTCTTCAAGGAATCTAACGAGTTTGTCTCTGATGATCTTCTCGAGGATTTTTCCCGCCACTGAGGTCAAGCTGATTGGTCTGTAGTTTAGGGCCACACTTTTGTCTCCCTTTTTGTAGATCGGTGTTACGTTCGCTTGTTTCCAGTCTTTTGGGACTTTGTTTTGTTGTAGTGACAGATTGTAGATGGCGGTGAGTGGCTTCAGGATTTACTGCTTGAGTTCCTTGAGCAGCCTGGGTAACAAGTCGTCAGGTCCGGTAGACTTGTTTGTCTCGAGTTTGTCTAGGTACTTTTTCACATCCCGTTCGTCGATTGTGCCAATTTCTAGGGGAGTGACTCCCATCGGTGGGGAAGGGCTCTCGGGTACGGACTGGGCATTCTCGACCGTGAACACAAACGCGAAGTTCCTGTTTAGTATTTCGACCATTTGTCTACTGTCCTGTGTTAGTACGTCACTTTCATCTTTTAGGGGACCGATATTGCTTTTTGTCTTCTTTTTGGTTCTTATATACGTGAAGAACTTTTTCGGGTTGGACTTGGCTTCGCGTGCAATTTGTTTTTCATAGTCGCGTTTACGCTGGCGAATGAGTGTTCTGCAAGCTCTGAGGCTTTGATGGTACTGTTCGCGTGCCTCGTCAGTGCTGTTTTCCTTTAGCAAGCTGTATTTTCTCTTCTTCAAATTAATCGCCCTTCGAACTTGGGTAGTCATCCATGGTGTGCTTGTGACATTAGTTGTTCTCCTTGTCTTCATGGGATCAGTCGTTCTCTCTACATCCAGGAGTTTATTCATAAAGCCGTTCCACGCGCCGTCCACCGGAGTGAGGTTCATGGGTTCCCAAGATGTCTGGGTTAGCAGCTCACGAGCGAAGTTAAAATTGGCTTTTTTGTAGTCTGGAATCTTGGACGTGTTTTCGGTGAGTTCATGGTCTGTTCTGATCTTTAGGCGAATTAGGTGATGGTCGCAACCATCCAGTTTTTCGCCGACTTGACATTCACGTGTGAGATCTGAATCACTCACGAGTACTAGGTCTAATAAGTTATTTTCCCTTGTCGGTTGGGTAACAATCTGACTAAGAAAAGTGTCCTCTAACATTTCGAGCAATCTGTTACCCTCCCGATCTCCAGTCATCGTGGTCCAGTCAATGTTGGAACAGTTAAAGTCCCCGATAATGACTGACTGTTTGTTTTGTGTTACGGTGTGGACTTCTTCGTACAGCGCTTCGTCGTCCGCTGCTTGTTGCTTTGGAGGTCTGTAAACGGTTCCAATCGTTATTTTGTTGTGCTTGCTAGTCTCCAGTTCAACATATACAGTGACATATTTCTCTGAGTCTTCTTTGGTTATTTCCACGGCAGGGTATTTGTTCTTGACGTAACAGATAACACCTCCTCCTTTCTTGTGAAGTCTGTTTTTGTAGAAGCTCTCGTATCCTGGAATTGAGAATTCGGTCATTAGGTGGTCAGAGGTGGCCCACGTTTCGGTGATGGCAATCACGTCCGGACTTTCTACGTCAACGTAGGCAAGTAACTCATCCCGTTTGGGTATTAAGCTCCGCGCGTTGGTGTATAGGACAGAAATGTCCTTCTTGACTTCAACGCTTCGAGGCACAGTAGTCTGGTGTCTGCGTGTGTTTTCTGTTGGGGGCGTTGGTGTATGATGGGCGGTCTCTACTGGTTGGTTGTTTACGATACTTTGGTGCCCCTCCCGCGCTCGGAGTTTTTTGAGTACAAAAGTACCTCCTCGTTCAGCAGCCTAACAAGCCGTGCTGAGCCAATCGCATTGAGGTGGAGACCGTCAGGACGGAAAAGGTAGAAATGATCCCACAGACTTGCGAACGAAACTTCCTCGTCCTGGCAGAGGTGCTTCAATCTGTTGTTGATGTTCGACGCCTTTCTGTGGAAGCTTGTGAAGGCGTTGATTCTCGGAAGACTTTTCCTTGAAGCGGCGGATTACTCGTCGGTAGTCAGCTATAATTTCCTCCGTTGGCATTGTTTGAACGTTGTTCGTGCCAGCGTGCAAAACAAAGAGTGTGTCCTGTTCCGTGCGGTCTGAGACGAGGTCTGCCGCTTCTTCTATATCTTGTAGTTTTGCACCAGGAATACAGTAGCGTCTTCTGTTCTTGATACTTCGTCCACAGAACTCAGTCAGTTGTTCTCTAACAATGCTGTCACCCACCAGTTTTATGTTAACCTTGGTGTTGACCCTTGATCCGTTGAAGTGTGATCCGTCTTCACAGGAGACGGCTGGGAGGATGGTCTTCCGTCTACGCCTGCAAGCTAGGAAGGAGTAGGAGGAGGAGGAGGAGGAGGAGGAGGAGGAGGAGGAGGAGGAGGAGGAGGAGGAGGAGGAGGAGGAAGAAGGAGGTGAAGAGAAGGAAGAAGAAGAAGGAGAAGAAGCAGGAGAAGAAGAAGAAGGAGATGATGATGATGATGATGAGGAGGAGGAGGAGGAGGAGGAGGAGGAGGAGGAGGAGGAGGATGAAGGGGAGGAGGAGGAGTTGAAGGAGGAGGAGGAGGAGGAAGGGGAGGAGGAGGAGTTGAAGGAGGAGGAGGAGGAGGAGGAGGAGGAAGAATGAGAGGAAAAGAAGACGAAGAAGGCGTAGAAGAAGAAGCAGAGGAGGAGGAGGAGGGAGTGGAGGAGGAGGACGAGGGGGACGAGGAGATGGATTAGCGGGCAGCGGAGGTGGAAGCAGAAAAAGAAGAAGAAGAAGAAGAAGAAGAAGAAGAAGAAGAAGAAGAGGAAGAAGAAGAAGAAGAAAAAGAAGAAGAAGAAAAAGAAGAGGGAGAAGGGAGAAGAAGAAGGAGAAGAAGAAGCAGAGGAGGAGGAGGAGGATAGGGAAGAGGAGGAGGAGGAGGAGGAGGAGAAGGAGGGGGAGGGGGAGGGGGCCGACGAGGAGGGGGGGGAGGAGGAGGAGAAGGAGGACGGGGGGGACGAGAAGGAGATGGATGGGCACGCAGTGGAAGCGGTAACACAAGAAGAAGAAGAAGAAGAAGACCTAACCTTGCGGGCCATGGCTCTCGTCCGGACCCCTGGGAGGATGGAGGAGAGGGAGGAGGGAGATGAAGAGGGGGTGGAGGCAGTTGGAGTAGGAGAAGAAGAAGAAGGCAAAGAAGAAGAAGAGGAAGAGAAAGAGGAAGAAGAAGAAGAAGAAGAAGAAGAAGAAGAAGAAGAGGATGAAGAAGAGGAAGAAGCAGCGGGGGTGGGAGCGGGTAGAGGGGGACGTTGGTTCAACGCTTTAAGGCACTCAGATAAACCCCTCTCTAAATCTGAGATCCTCTTTTCCATGTGACAGTGTCTACATGACTCCGCCCCCTTATCAAAATATAGTGGGGCGAAGCGTCCTTTGCACCCGGGGCATTTGCGTAGTGATGGAACCATATCTTTTATGTTGTGTTACCTTTTAACTTCAGAGAGAATGTGGCAGTAGGTCAGGAGGGAACGATTAACTCCCTCCTGTCTGACTCGGGCAGGTGTTCTCGTTAGACTTCCCTCTAGGGGATTCACGCGGCCGGGTAGGGGAGGAAAAAACAAAGGGTCTCCAGGGAATTTCGCCCTCCGCGCGGCTGGGTATACGCCGCGGCGGGAATTTACGGACCGAAACAATGAAAGAAAATCAGCCTGAAAAAAAGGACCTCCTAGTAAACTTCTTGGAAAATAATATGTAAATTATGTGTAGTAAGGTTAAGAAGGAGCTTAATACAGTTAGGAAGGAGTTGTATGTGCACCACAGTGTTGTGAGGAGGTGTAGGGGAGGTGTAGGGTGTGGGCAGAAGGGATGAGCAAGTGTGCAAGGGAGAATGTGTTTAAGTAAAGTGAATATAACACTTAGCACTTAAGAAGAAGAGCAAGTAGAAAAAAAGAGGAAAAAGAAGGAGAAAAGAAGAAGAAAAATAAGAAAATGAAAAAGAAAAAGTTTAAGAAAAATATCAAGAAAAAAGATGAAGAAGAAAATTATGAAGAAAAAGAAGAAAAGACGAAGAAGAAGGAGAAAAAGAAGAAGAAGAAGAATAGAAGTAGGAGGAGGAGGAGAGGGAGGAAGAGGAAGAGTAGACTAAGGAGTTTAACATCGGTGTGAGTCTTTTTTGTTTACTTAGATTTGTTTGTGTGTGGACGAGTGATGTCTTGAGTTGTCTTCTTGCGTCTTAGTGTGTTGTGAGCCTGTCCTCTTAATCACGGTGCCGCAATTGTCTTCTTTTATGTCTCTTTTATGTCTTCGGCTTACTTATAATTAGACTTGTTGGTGTGTTTTATAAGTGATGTCTTGAGTTGTCTTCTTGTGTCTTAGGATGTTGTTTGCCTGTCTTCTTAACCACTGTGTCTCATTTGTCCTCCATTATGTCGTTTCTGTCTTCGGCTTACATATAATTAGACTTGTCGGTGTGTTTATAAGTGATGTCTTGAGTTGTTTTCTTGTGTCTTAGTGTGTTTTGTGCCTGTCTTCTGAACCACGTTGTCCCAATTGTCTTCTTTTATGTTTTTTTCTGTCTACGGCTTACTTATAATTATACTTGTTGGTGTGATTATAAGTGATGTCTTAGTTGTTTTCTTGTGTCCTCTGAACCACGATATCCCAGATGAACGTGTTTTAAGCCCTGATTCTCGCATATTTGAGGCTTCTTCTTTCCGCTTCAGCTGTTTCCTCTCTTCCTTCCTCTTTCCTACTTCTCTTCTTATACTTCTATCCCTCTTTTCTTCCCATCTTGTTTTGCGTGTATGGGTGATGTCTTGAGTTGTTTTGTTGTGTGTGTTTTAGTGTGTTTGTGTGTCTCCCTAACCACGATGTATCAGCTGTCTTCTGTGTCTTGATGTGCGTGTGTTTCTCTATCTCATGGACCATTATTTCGCAGTCGTCTTTTTGTGTCCCAATGTGTGTGTTTGTGTGTCTCTACAATCACGCACTATATATCAGTTGTCTTCTTAGGTGTCTTAGGGTCGTAGTCTCAAACATTTCTTTCATTAACACTCACATTTGATAAGGCTTTGGTAGGGGTTGTGTTAGTGTTTCCATGGGTAGTTTCATGAGCCTAATGAAAGTGTGACAAGGCTTCTGCACCATGAACGTGAAGAAACACTCGTGAGAACCCGACTAATCTCCTTTGTGGCCTTGGAAATAGTTGTTATGGGAGCCGTAAGCGTCTGAGAATACTGGTCTTTGTGTGTTTGTTTGCCCGTGTGTCCTAAACCACATTATCCCTTAAGGGGACGCTTTTGAGCCACGGTCTTTGAGGGACTTGAGCCGTTTATGAAGAAGGGTCGACGGGGTGCGTTGGGGTGAAGGCCATGACAAGGACCAGGAGGCAGAGTGCGTCGTTTATGGCTTTAATTAACGTGCAGAGCGCCACGCGGGCACTTAGAGGGGTTGAATCTCGCAGGAAGGCAACGTGCGAGTGTGCATTTTCTGCTTGACGAGGTTTGTAGAAAATCCTCGCCAAATGATCGCTATTTCCAGTGTGTTTGTAACCGCCCGAATCAAATTTTACAGTCCTATACAATCCATAATGGTGAGGTTTTCGATACAACACCGGACACACGAGATTTCCTGTATAGTTTCCCACAAATTTCGGAACATATATATGCTGGGTTGTTACTTCTTTTTGTGCTGCCTGTAGCGCCGGTAGGCTGTCTTGAAGGGCACCTTGGGCGACCTCAGCCCGTTAGTGGCGCAGGCGAATTTAATTTTTAGTTGCTGCCGTAATGTATGACTCTTGCCAGGCCCATGCTGCCCCCCGGTGCTCCTCTTGAACGAAATCGCTGAAGTCAGGGTTAATTGAAGATCTGGGCAGCACGTGGGTAATCTTCCGCCACTCGGCGATTGTTAAAAATAATAAACGCGTTTCGGTGGTTTTCGAACCTAGGTCCACGGACTCACTAAGCGTGCACGCTGAACACTCGACCACCGCCACCCTGTAATTAGGCAGAGCTCGTGTGTATGAGTTTTCTGCATGACGAAGATTGAGAATCCTCGTTACATTACCGTCAGTTCTGTGTTTTCTAGTGTTTGACTATCACGATCATTCTTTGTTTTTATATGTATGTCTGCTCGTCTATGGGAGTGTTTATGTCGAAGTTTGTTGCGGGTATTTGTCATATAATCGTCATTTCTGTGCTTCCCTCTGTTTTACTGTCACTTTTCATGTCCAGGTTCACTCATCGAGGGGACTTGGTTGGGTATCAACCAGCTCTTGCTTTTCCCTTGATGCCTTTTCATGGATCTCGATAATAATAATAATGGTAATAAAATGCCCCTTTCCGTGTGTGTTCCTTCGGGCGCCCAGACACCAGCATTCATATGATTAACATTCACGAGAAGAGACTTTTTCCGGAACTTCATTTTGCCCCGCCTCTGCTTTGATGAAGTATGCGTGTTTCCTCCTCCGCCTGACTCGAGGAGCGGAAGTTCGTATTATGATATGCAGAAAGAAGGAGAAAGAGAAAGTTTAGACTCGGGTATGTAATGTATAATTCCAGTCTGCGTCCAAAATGTGTTGTTCTGGCTCTTCAAAATAGTTTTAGCATCAACGTTAATGAGAGAAAGTTTTATATTAGATTAAATTCCCAGCGGTGTCAAAAATGCGTTGTTCTGGCTTCTCAGAATAGTTAGTTTTGGCGTCAATGTTAATGAGAGAAAGTTGAGAATAAGATGTTTAATGTATAGTGATTCGAAGCAGCGTTCTCAGAATAGTTAGATTTAGCGTTAACGTTAATGATAAATTTAAGAATCAGATGTTAACCCGTCCGCTGCGATTTGCACGGACTTCACCTTCAGTGGTAGCCTGGTAACATATATTTCCAGGTCTTTCTCTGCCACTGATGGATAGTGGAGTGTTTCCCATGTGGGATTGGTATACTGGATATCCACTCCCAAGGTGCATGACTACATTTCTCTTCATTGCATTGTAGAAGCCACTTTTTGTTTCATATCTGTAGCTTGGTGATGTCTTCTTGTAGGGAATCTGCAGCCAAGGGGTTTAATGTTTAATTCGAAGCGGCATCGTAAAGTATATTGTTCTTGTTTCTTAAAATAGTACCTTAAGGTGTTAACGGTAATGGGAAAGAAAGAGACTCAAATATTTAAGGTTTGATTCGAAGCAAAAATGCGTTACTCTGGATTCCCAAAATAGTTACTTTTAGTGTCAGCGTTCACAAGGGAAGGAGACAAACTCAAGATATTTATTTATATTTCCGAGCTACATTAAAAAATCTTGTTCTGGCTAATTAAAATCGTTACTTTTAGTGTTAACGTTAATGAGAGAAGGAAAATAAAACACGTGAAGGGCTAGCAAGTGCACTGGGTCTAATGTCGGTATTCTTAGACGCTCCCTTCGCCTATAGCAGTCACTTCTAAAGGCAAATAGAGGGAAGACGCGTCACAATGGAAGGTAAAGAAGAAGAAGTAGGAGGAGAAGAAGAACAAGAAAAGAAAAAAACAAGAAGAGAAAACAAGAAGAAAGTAAGAAGAAAATGAAGAAGAAGAAGTAGGAGAAGAAGATGATGAATTAGACGAAGAAGATGGAGATGAGGAGGAAGATGATGATGATGATGAAGTAGAACAAGGAGAAAAAGAGAAAAAAGAAGGAGAAGGAAAAGAGCAAAAAAAGGAGAAGATGAAGCAGAAGATCAAAAACAACAACAGCAGCGACAGAAACAACAACAACGCGTTCATGGTGCAGAAACTTTCTCAAACTACCACCAGGGTCATAAAGCTAAATGCCCACAAACCCTACTAAACTTCTTATACACAATTGTACCTGTTTAAATTACTCTAATCAATGAATTAAAACTATTATCCATACCCAAACCAAAAATTAGCGTACGGTACAGTACATGCCCAAACATAACTCATCAGTCGAGTTAGATTAACTTAAGAGTTGTAAATGCAGACTAACATAAGAAGAAGAAAAAAAGTATGATTCAAAATTCACGATGATCTTGTGGCACCCCTAGGCACTGTCCGCGGCACCCAGTTTGAGAACCTCTGGAATCTAGACCCTTCGAGCTCTCACATTAACTATTTCCAAAGGTCGATAATTAGATTAATCTGGTTTTCATGAGTGTTTTTTTCACGTTCACGGTAAAGAAGAAGGGTCAAACTACCACCAGGGTCATTAAACTACCCTGGAAATGCCCCAAACCCCTACGAAAGCCTTGTCAAATGTGTCTGCATGGGCGGCGAAAGGTTCAAGAATATGGTCGTCACTGAGACACTTTAAATCACCGCTCCTCGGCTGCACGTGTCGGGAAATTGGCAATGATCCGCCTCACCACTTGCCAAGCCCCGCGCTCTTTGCATGCATGACAGCCGGTGTGTGTGTGTGTGTGTGTGTGTGTGTGTTATTCCTGCCCATATTTGTACAGCGCCTCTCGCCTCTCGCCTGCCCAGGCTATTGCTATCACAAAAATGCCTTCTCGGAGTGACGGATGAAGCTCGCTGAAATGCCATAAGCTGCCCCTGATGTAAGACCGACAATTCCTTCTTCACACGCGCGCGCTTCCACACACACACACACAAAAAAAAAAAAAATAAATAAATAAATAAATAAAGATAGATATAGATAGATAGATACATAGAAAGAAAAAATTATTAAAGACACACATGGCTTGATAGAAACACACACACACACACACACACACACACACACACACACACAGACACACACACACACACACACACACACACACACACACACACACACACACACACACACACACACACACACACACACACACACACACACACACACACACACACACACACACCTTAAAAACTGTGCCTCCGTGCTGTCACCCTGCCTGATCAGTCTTTCGCCTCTGCCTGTCAACATCTACCTTTCCTTTCTGCTGGAAGTATGCCTTCATACAGCCTGTGCCTAAGAAGGGTGACCGTTCCAATCCTTCAAACTGCCGCCCTATAGCTTTACTTTCTTGTCTATCTAAAGCTTTTGAATCAATCCCTAACAGGGAGATTCAAAAGCACCTTTCCACTTCTGACCTTCTATCTGATCGCCAGTATGAGTTCCACAAGAGGCGTTCTCCTGGTGATCTCCTTGCCTTCTTAACTGACTCTTGGTCATCCTCTGTTAGCCGTTTCGGTGAAACCTTTGCTATTGCGCTGGACATATCAAAAGCTTTTGATAGGGTCTGGCACAAACCTGTTAGGTTTTTTTTTAAAGGTTTGTAAGAGTTTTTGTTAAAGTGTTATTTTTAATAAGTTTAAGGCGCGAACTGTTATCTCACGTCAAGTCCGATGTACCGTTGCCTGCGTTCTCCAGTTGATTGAAGTGGTTGATACAACACTATAGCCTTTGCTTAAGTGAGGTGTATTATGTGTTGGCCGAGCGGTAGCCGTTATAAGTTCACTTTAGTTAACTTTAGTTCTCCCTCTCACAGGGAAATACCAAGACAAAACGTAATTTTAACTATATTAACAGTTGTATACAAGGTTTACAGTTTACGTGAGCGAGTCGCACGATTTGAGAGCCAGCCACACCACAGGGCGCGGGGCGGCAGAGCACCGCTCGCCTGCCCGTCACCCGTTTTCTTCCGCTTCTCCCGTCCTCTCCCGTCGTCTTTGCGTTGCTCGCTCGTTTTATTTGCTTGTTAGATCGTCCGGAAGGGTGGGGCTTCCGGTTGATGACGGCTGATGAAAGTCATCATTTGCTGATCCTAGTGTCAGTTCATCACAGCTTCCCACGGCCAAAAGCACGACGTGTTGTTAAACATTCTGTTGTGCGATACCGACCGGGTGTCGCCACACGTACAGTCATACATTCACATGTACATTATAATGTACATGTTACAGCGCTCGGTTCCCTAGAAGTCGCGACCTCGCGACTCACCCCACCTTTGCAAATTTCAGTACCTACCCATGTTACAGTCGCCCAAAGTGTACTAGCTAAGCGTGATCTTATTACAGTTGCCTTAAAGATTATCACAGAAGTCAGAGCCTTCCTAACGATACAACATAGGGAAATGCCAATGATAATATTCATGAAAGTAACAAGAAATGGGTAATGTACATACAGGTTGAGGTAAATAGGGCTAGAGTCGTGGATGTGGAAGTTGAGCACTATTCCGAGAAAACAAAATAATAGCTCGAAAAATTATTTACATGATACATCCTAGTAAAATTAAATTGACTAAACTGTCATTAGGATACATGGTAATGGAGCTATTTGGAATAGTAAAAAGAAAAAGGAACAATCATTGAAGAAGATCTGCTACACACTGGACCTTCGAGTCACACCTTGACACAAAACTGTCGCAGAGAAACACTCATCCGTTGCGTGACAACTAATTGCCAGTGTCGTTACCCTCGGCACGCCTTTGAGACGGGTGGGGTTTACAACAATAGATAAGGTTGTGTGAAAAGAGATAATGTTATCCGTAGAGTCTCCTAATAGTTACAACGTGATAACAAGGACAAGTCTGGAGAACCTTAGTAGCATCGGCAGTCAGCACCACTAACTCCTAATACTCAGTTTGCCAGGTCTACAGTACTATAAAAGAAAATCCTGTCACCAAGTTGTGAAATCACTGTTGTAATAAATCTCACTGAAATATATAATTCCAGCATAAATGAGTAAAGTAATTCCAGCATTAATAAACATCAGATGAAACAGACAAATTTCCACCTATCACTCGATCGTAGCGAACGTGGATGACTGACATCTGTGACGCCAAAAATAATTCCCGTAACGGGTAACAGTGGTATGTCAAGCAAAGGGTAAGTAAGACTTGTCTGCATACTTCCAAAGCTTACAGATATTCACATGCTGGTTACAATAAAAGTTAGGGGCAGCATCTGCTCAACTTTAGTTAAGTCTGTCATTGCAGAGAAAAAGTCTGTTTTAAGCAGAAGCACATGAGGTTCAAGGTTAAATTGTACCTATCCCTTTGTTAGTCTACCCCCTCGGTTATTACGGCTCCAATTAAATTAAGAAGACTGACTGCCTTGCATCAACTCAGCAACAAAAGAAAATAGTGGGTTAGAGTGAAAAGTATTACTCAAGCACTCCCCTTCTCGCATGAAAAAAAAGATGCAGGCAAAAGCTCAGGAACCAAACATAAATTAGTAAATGTGAGGATACAGGTTATAGTCGTGTGGTGGAAAGATACACAAAGCAGCGTCAGGCTGAACCTCAAGCCGGCGCTAGTCTTTGGAGACGATCACTGTGCACCATTCTGTGCAAAAAAAAAAAAAGATCGTAAAGCTCTAATTTCCATCCACCCATATATCTGACTATTTCTGCCTAAAAGAACCGTAATAGTATACCGTATAGTAAGTGAAAGTTTAGTTGATGTTTCCGTAGAGTTTTTGGTATAGTCGTTTTTACACACACACACACACACACAAACGTACCGGAAAATTTTCTAAGAGGCCATCCGGAAAGAGGAAACGTCAATGGAAGTGCAGGAAGAGGAGAGAAGAGGAGGTGGATAAGGAGGAGGAGGAAGTATGAAGGAGATGGAGCATGAAGATGAGCTAAGGAGGTTGGAGAGTAAGGAAGAGTGCATAAAGGAAGCTTGTGATGGCGGAGACGTTCTGGGAGAGAAAAAGGAATGGAAAACTCAAGGAAAAGGAATGGAAAACTCAAGGAAAAGGAATGGAAAACTCAAGGAAAAGGAATGGAAAACTCAAGGAAAAGGAATGGAAAACTCAAGGAAAAGGAATGGATAACTAACGTGAAAAAAACAAGTAATAATAATGATAATCAGGAAGGTATCACGCCAAGGGGAGAGTAGAATGTTAGCGGAAATTCCTATGTGAATGATGTAAGGATGACTTCAGGTTTTTTTCAATGGAGTCTAATACCTTTTCTGTTTTTCTCCCTCTATTTTCATGGCCCTCTACTTTACCTGTTCTCCATCCTCTCACATTTATACAACCAATGCTCATACAGTTCATACACTTCACTGCCTGGCTCTCTCTCCTCTCCCTCCCTTTATCTCATCTCCATCTTTGTATCATACTCGTTTGGAGCGCGAGAGAGATATATTGTGAATGTCTGTTTATTTATTCTAGTTTCCCTTTTCAGTTTTCGCTTCCTAACACTCGATTTCTGAGCCGCTCTTCTTTTGTTTGTTTCCTTCCTGCCGGAGCAGTGTCGTGCACGTTATATATTTGTTCTTTATTCATGTTTTAGTCCACGGCACGGAAAGACACTTCACATCTTGACTCTCATATTATATTCCCTTTATTATCATTTTGATCTAAGGGATTTGACTATTTCTTTTTCAAATGTCACCTTGAGCTTGTGGGAATGAAAGGGGGAGAGAGAGAGAGAGAAGGTGCGTTTGTGTGTTTGAGTGTGTGAGAGAGAGAGAGAGAGAGAGAGAGAGAGAGAGAGAGAGAGAGAGAGAGAGAGAGAGAGAGAGAGAGAGAGAGAGAGAGAGAGAGAGAGAGAGAGAGAGAGAGAGAGAGAGAGAGAGAGAGAGAGAGAGAGAGAGAGAGAGAGAGAGAGAGAGAGAGAGAGAGAGAGAGAGAGAGAGAGAGAGAGAGAGAGAGAGAGAGAGAGAGAGAGAGAGAGAGAGAGAGAGAGAGAGAGAGAGAGAGAGAGAGAGAGAGAGAGAGAGAGAGAGAGAGAGAGAGAGAGAGAGAGAGAGAGAGAGAGAGAGTGTGTGTGTGTGTGTGTGTGTGTGTGTGTGTGTGTGTGTGTGTGTGTGTGTGTGTGTGTGTGTGTGTGTGTGTGTGTGTGTGTGTGTGTGTGTGTGTGTGTGTGTGTGTGTGTGTGTGTCTGTCTGTCTGTCTGTCTGTCTGTCTATCCATTTATCTATCAATCTGTCTTTCTGTGTGTGTGTCTCTGTTTTTGTTTCGCCTGTGCGTCTGTGTCTGTTTTGTGTGTCTTCTTGCCTTTCTGTTTGTCTGTCTGTCTCTGTATTCTTTCCCTTTTTTCTTTCTTTCTTTTTTGGGTTCTTGGGAGGGGGGGTTCTCGAGTGAGTGCGTGCGTACATGCGTGTGTGTCTGTGTTGAGGTCTCGTCGCCACGTCATAAATGCTGCGGCATTGCATACATTCAATGCTCTACACACGCGCGGGTAATGTTTATGAAATACATTATGAAGACGGCTGCGGCGGCGGAGGAGGAGGAGGAGGCAGGAGTGCGCCGCGCCGCCACTCATTACCGAGGCCTGGGCGTTCCTTACTCCCAGCTGAGGCGCGCCGTTACCGAGCTCCGCGTAATATTAGAGGCTATAATCTCGCTGCCAGCTGGTTGTTCGTGCTTGGGTAGAGTAGTAACGGCTCTGTGCTTATTTTGAAATGGAAAAACTATCAATATTTAGGTTTTTATGTCTCGAAGCATTCCATATTATTTTCTTGCACTTCACAATTTCCCTGTTAGCTTCCACGCACTATGAGAGGCTACAATCTCGCTGGCAGTTGATTGTTTACGTTTGGGTACGGTAATAACGCCACTATGTTTATTTTCAAGGGGTAAGGCTATCGATATTCCGTTTTTATCTCTTGAAATCATTTAGTGTTCTTACACGGCACAAACTCGCTGCCAGTTGATTGTTTACGTTTGTGTACAGTAATAACGCCACTATGCTTATTTTCAAAGGGGTAAGACTATCAATATTCAGTTTTTATCTCTTGAAACTATTCCGTATTCTTTTTTGCTTACATAACATTTTTCTTTCTTTCACACGCCCATTCACATACATCATTCATAGACAACCTGATGCTCTCACCCTTCCGTAGACAAAGCGGACATATTTTGCTCTTAGACAGTCCATACTTCCCCATTCGTAGATAACCTTATGCTCTCACCTTCCTTTAGCCAGAGAGGACGTATATATGCTTACCACTTACTCATTCAGAGACAACCTTTCGCAGTTTTCCCAGACAACCTTATGCTCTCACCTTTCTATAGACAATGCGGACATATTTTGCTCTTAGACAGTCCATACTTCCCCATGCGTAGATAACCTTATGCTCTCACCTTCCTTTAGCCAGAGAGGACGTAAATATGCTTATCACATACCCATTCAGTGACAACCTTTCGCAATATTCCCAGACAACCTTATCCTCTCACCTCCCTATAGGCAGAGAGGACGTATATATGCTGTTCTTTCACGGTTCTCACTTACCCATTTAGAGACAGCCTTTCGCAACATTACCAGACAGCCTTATGCTCCAACTCTCCTATAGGTAGAGTGAACCTGCGCGGTCAATAGTGTATGAGTGGTGGGTGTCAAGTGTCAAACCAGCGCTTCGCCTCTTCTCGCCTCTCGTGTCTGCCCCCCTCCCGCCCGACCCTCCAGCCTGGACCCGCAGTTCATTGATGCGCTGAATACATCTCTTTCTAAAAACTGCGTGAAATGTGTATGTGTGAGTCTCTCCCTTCCGTCCATCATTTTCCACGGCGGAACTTCAACGGCCGCCATTACAGTCTCAGACATGGAAGTAAAAGGAATTCCGAATATGATTTTTTGACGTGTGTACCGAGACACACACACACACACACACACACACACACACACACACACACACACACACACACACTCCGGTTTACACTTGTGGAGATTTACCTTACCGCGATTAAACTAAGCAAGCAAACACACACACACACACACACACACACTCCGGTTTACACTTGTGGAGATTTACCTTACCGCGATTAAACTGAACACACACACACACACACACACACACACACACACACACACACACAGTGGAGCTAATCTTTTCTTCCTTTTTTTATTATCTCTCTCTTCGTACAAATTAGTATATGTATAATAACTACAACTGCCTAACTATAACTACAACCAACCCTTTACCTAATAATAACTTAACCAAATGACAAGTATAAATTTCCTGTCTTTTCTTGCCTAACCTGACAAACCAACATCTAACAGACGTACATCATCTCCTTTCATTATTATAAAACCACTTTCCTTAACCAAATGACAAATATAAATTTCCTGTCTTTTCTTGCCTAACCCGACAAATCCACATCTAATATACTACATCATCTTCTCCTTTCATTATCCTAAAATTACTTTCCTTAACCAAATGACAAATATAAATTTCCTGTCTTTTCTTGCCTAACCTGACAAACCCACATCTAGTATACTACATCATCTTCTTCTTTCATTATCCTAAAATTACCTTCCTTAACCAACAAAACAGTGTGAGTTCAGCTAATGTAAGTTCGTTCTATATACAAAACAGTGTGGGTTCAGCTAAAATGGTTTACAGCATTACTTCCACAATAGGATCCGCTTTCTACTGTTTCTCCGTTTCTATTCACTATAATGTAAGCATACGCTATGGCAAAGTGATGTCTCTTTACACCCATTCGAAGAAGGCTTTACGAGAATACTCTCAAAGACATAGAATGCTAAATAAGATGGCTCATATGCTTTAGCATGATTAATAAATTTCACAGTATATCCCGCAGGTGGGAGGAAAGACTCAAACAGTTAAACTTGCATTCTCTAGAAAGGCGAAGGGTGCGTGGAGACATGATCGAGGTTTATAAATGGATGAAGGGCTTTAATAAGGGAGACATTCATAAGGTTTTGTTGGTAAGAGAACCGGGTAGGACACGAAGTAATGGGTTTAAACTGGATAAATTCAGATTCAACAGGGACATAAGCAAAAATTGGTTTACAAACAGGGTGGTGGATGAGTGGAATAAGCTTAGCAGTCATGTGGTGAGTGTCAATACAATTGTCACATTCAAATATAGATTAGATAAATTCATGAACAGCGATATTAGGTGGGGTTAGATACACGGGAGCTACACGGGAGCTTAGGTTCAGAGGAGCTGCCTCGTACAGGCCTACCGGCCTCTTGCAGACTCCTACGTTCTTATGTTCTTATGTTCTCTCTCTCTCTCTCTCTCTCTCTCTCTCTCTCTCTCTCTCTCTCTCTCTCTCTCTCTCTCTTGTTTCTTCTTTCAATTTCTCCTCCTCTTCCTCCTCTCACTGGTGTTGAGATTATTCATTACACAAGTTCATGAACACTACCTAATCAAGCAGGAAACATGGAAACATGGAAACAAGCATAAGGAGGAGGAGGCGGAAGAGCTCTTTTTATGAATTTTCTGCTTCTTCTTGTTCCTCTTTTTCTTCTTCTTCTTCTTCTTCTTCTTCTTCTTCTTCTTCTTCTTCTTCTTCTTCTTCTTCCTCCTCTTTCTCCTCCTCCTTGAGAAGTAATAACAGACTTATAGAAATGGTTAAGGATTCGTTCCTCACTCAAGTTGTAACTCAACCGACAAGAGAAAACAATCTGCTGGATTTGGTATTAGTAAGCGACCCCGACCTCATTCGCGACTGTGAAGTTGGTGAGAAAATTAATGGTTGCGATCACTACTAAATCCGTTTTAATGTCAACATATGTCACAAACTCGCAGACAGTCTGTCAGTGATACCAGACTACAAAAAATCAAATTTCAACCTAGCCCGTGAGCTGCTTCCTCCTGCGACCTGGGACCAACTTAACCTCACCGACAATACAATAGACAACGTGTGGAACGACTTCAAAGATAAGCTTTTGGGAGGGGAGAAGGCTACAGTGCCTACGAAACCCAGGCGAGTAAATGGTGCCGTAGATCCACCGTGAATGTCCAGAGAATTAAAAAGGGCGGTAAACTGAATTTTTTTTTTTTATAATCTAATGAAAGAAAATGACACTGCCGAGGCCCGCACACAGTACCACACCAGCCTAAAAGCTTGTCGCACCCTTATTAGAAGGTAGTAAACTCAACTACGATAAACAAATAGCGCGCAACATCAAGACCAACTCCAAAAAATATTTCACATACATCAGATCGAAAAACATATATCCAATACTGGTCCCCTGACAGACGACACTGGATCAGTAACTCGGAACAGTAAACAGATGGCCAGAATCCTCAACACTAACTTAGCATCCGTATTCACAGTCGAGGACATCGAAACCATTGCTGAGGGCCCTGACCCGCGGAGAAGTGAAAAAGTATTTGGACAAACTCGACACGAACAAGTCAGCGGGGCCTGACAGTTTGTCCCCGCGGTTATTAAAAGAGCTTAAACAACAAATAAGTCAACCACTCACTAATACGTTCAGCCGGTCAGTTTAACTGAATAAGGTCCCGGAAGACTGGAAGATGGCGAACGTAACACCGATCTTCAAAAAAGGAGACAAAAGCGTTGCATTAAACTACAGGCCCAGAAGTTTGACATCAGTGGCAGGAGAAATACTCGAAAAGATCATTAGAGACAAACTTGTTAAGTTTCTGGAAGACAATAATGCAATCTCCGACACCCAGTAAGGCTTCAAAAACAAGCGCTCCTGCCTTACGAATTTATTATACTTCTTCCAAGGTATATATAAGAACTGGGATGCCCACATCCCCAGTGATGTTATATACCTGGACTTTCAAAAAGCCTTTGACAAGGTACCGCACGAGCGACTCCTTAAGAAACTCCACTCGGCGGGCATTGGAGCCAATCTGATCGCGTGGATAAGAGATTGGCCCACCAGCATAATACAACGAGTATTACTCAACGGACAGCCTTCCAGTCACTAGTGGAGTGCCTCAAGGGTCAGTGAGGGAACACATTTTATATATATATATATATATATATATATATATATATATATATATATATATATATATATATATATATATATATATATATATATATATATATATATATATATATATATATATATATATATATATATATATATATATATATATATATATATATATATATATATATATATATATATATATATATATATATATATATATATATATATATATATATATATATATATATATATATATATATATATATATATATATATATATATATATATATATATATATATATATATATATATATATATATATATATATATATATATTATTATTACTGCAAACCAGATATCTCCAACGACTGAATTATCAATTATTGCACCTGTTGCCCCTGAGCCAGCTTTCTACTAAGGTTTTAGGGCTTATCAAATAGCCTTGGGCTATTTCAGAGGCATTGTCGAAACCTCCACAAAGTGTGAGAGTTAGTCTCATCTCAAAGGCCAAAGTGTACTCATCTCCTGAGGGTTCGGCTAGCAGCAACAACAACTCTCACGTCATCAGCAGAGTCAGTGAGTCAGTAACCACTTACAAAGTAACCAGTGAACTATAGGAGGTGAACAATACTATTTTTCTCATATCTCATCATTTGTGTCCCTCTTATCTTTTCATTCATCCATTCATCAGTGATTATCATCCATTTATTCATTGGTGGTGATTATTATTATCTATTATTGTGTGTCATTGTGGGTTTCTTGTGTTTTCTTTTCTCATTGTTATCTGTATTGTCATTTGTCTTTGGTTTAATCTTCGTTTTGGTATATTATCTTGTTATTTTCCATACTGTATTGAACTATTTTGTGCTTAATGACCTTCCACACCATTTACTTGTTTTAAACGACCATAAGGTCTTAAGAGAAAGTAACGTAATTACTCACTTGCTACAGGTGTTGTAAATATTGTTTCTTACTTATACATTAAATTTATGTTACGGACTATCTTCGTATTTTCATCACCTCATTTAATGTTCGGGTAACCAGTTTCTTAAATTATCACCCTAGACAAAACTACTAGTGTCGCTCGTAACATTATTGGGGGCCTGTCCGGGAGGATATATGTAGTGGATTATTATAACTAATTCATTGTTATTTCTTCCACCACTTCATCTTCGCTAATCATTTATTGTTTCATGTATGTTCGTTCACCCCTAGTATCCTCCTATTACTTTTGTAATCACTGTGTCACTGTGTTTGTTGGTGCTGTTTCATGTGCAACGTGATTGAGTGTAAGGATTGATCTGTGCCTTTAATAACTAAAACCACGCAAAGGCCTAGCGTGGAGACTTTATCAGTTCCTCATACTCTTAGTACGTTTTGTCTGCTCGAATCTTTCCTGTGAGACACTTTTCCCCATAGCCTACGAGACTCATTTTCTTTAGGAACACTGACGTTCGAATCAATTCAATACTTCACTCGACTCATAACTTGACCAGCTCAAACTCAAACGAGTACTTAATGCAGATCCTGTTTGCAGATGTGGGTTTTGCATTCTCTGGTCATTATCCGCTGGCTCGTTATCTTCGTCAAGTGTTATCTCTTCAGGGGTCGCTCCCCTATCAATTAATCTCATGCCAGGATTGTGAACTAGTTAATAGTTCAGGAGATTACTGTGTCACATTCCAAGCATCACTTTTAACCATTAGTGGTTTATAACAACTTTCGTACAACCGTTAAATCGACTTGTACATCAATCAAAATGGTGTTCAACGTAGAAAGAGTTTGTCGGTAATCCCTCTGTGGAGGAACTTAAAACAACAACTGTAACTGTGGATCAAATTAAATATATTGCTAAAAACTATAATATTCCCTTCACTAGTCAAACAAGAAAACCCGAGTTGATGTCCCTAATTCTAGCTCATCTGGGTGAACCTGAGGAGGAGGCTTACCACCTCATGGAAAACCCCTACCTCTTTGGGTTCTGCAAACCCCACCAATCGCCCTAGAGATAGAGGGGTGAAAATGCAGGCACTCCAGATGAAGCTAGAATATGAAAAAGAAGCAAAACACTTGAACATGAACGAAATGAAGAAAAGTAAAACACGTGAAAGGAAGGAAAGCACGTGAACGTGAACATCAACTCCAGCGTGCTTCAGCTGCAGTCCTCAGACGGGGACTCAGACCCCTAATAGGTTGCAGATAACCAAATTTCTTCCTCTTATGCCTCCAATTCTCAGTTACGATCCAGAAGCATTCTTTCAAGAATTCGAATCCTCTGCCGTCACTTCGATCTACCCTAAGGAGGACTGGACATGGCCTAGTCAAGCCCAAACTCAACGGTAAGGCCTTGGCAGTCTAGACAATATCGAGAACAACTCAGATTACGAGGTAGTAAAAAGCGCTATTTAGCAGCTTATGCAGTCACCACAGAGATATCGACAAACCTTCCGCAACATGAACAAGACATCTGGTCAAACATACTTGGAGTTTGCGTCAGAGAAACTCCGAGCTTTGAGACACTGGCTTAAGTCGGCAGCTGTAACCACATATGACGATCTGGTAAACCAACAGCAGCTCTGAGGGAATTCAAAGGAAGATACCATACTCAATCATGTTGCACATCACTGATAAGGATGAGACTGAACTCTTAAAAGCCGCCAAATTGGCGGATGTCTTTCACTAATACATCGCTCTATGCCCTCAGAGACAAGAAACTTCAGCCTGTGGGTAAGTCAGAATTCAAGCTATAGCAGGATGTAAAACCCGCAGAGAGTAGTGAGTAGTGCCAAGTCTTTTCTCTCTTGCAGTTTTTGTAAAAGGTGGGCCATCTCATAAGGGTGTCCTGATCCTAGGTGTAAAGTAGCAAAGACCTCTACATTCTCTAAACCAGTCGCCTCTCAACACTCCTTCAGTACTTCCTCCCACTGACCCTTTTCAAGCCTTCAGGTCTCAGAGTACTGTGGCTCTCCTTTGGACTCTGAAGGCACCCTCTCCAGATTATGCGGGATACTGCCTCTGCCCAATCTATCATTTAAAATCCGCTCTTCCAGGGATTGAGCAGCAGTACACGGGAGAAGGTTCTCATAAAGATTTTCATCAAACCTTTCCCATACCTCTGGCC